>NW_005843406.1:0-14484 GCF_000455745.1 Alligator sinensis | reverse complement strand
CCGGGGTGGCCTGAGCCGCTGGGAAGGGCGCCCCCAGCAGACAGGGGCCAGGCGTGAGGGGCAGAAGCGCAGGCCGGGGGGACAGGATGGCCCTCTCCGCAAGAAACGGAGCCCGGCCCCACCAAGGTGTCGCCTGGTGGCGAGAAACCACTGGCCCGGCTCTATGAAGAGTCAACCAGCTCCAAAGGCAACGGGTACCAGCTCCGGAGCTGGTTTCTCTCCCGCTTTTGTTGGAAGACGTAGCAGGCCCCACCCAGACCTAGGGCTGGAAGGGATCTGATCTCCAGCGGTCTGGTCCAACACCCGGCCTGAGGCCAGATCTGCCCTGTCCAAACCAGCCCATAGGATCCATAATCTAAGCCCTAAGTAAGACTGCTGTCAACCCTGACACATGCACACATTTCTTTTGGAGACAAAGCCTCGCACTTCCAGCCTCCCTCTCCCCAACCTTGCAAACAGTGGTGTGCCCAGCAGGCCCCCTCTGTGCCACAGCTCAAGAGCCCGCTGGCCTGAAGCTTTGCAAGGTACTGGAGAGGCCCGGGGCTCTTGACTCAGCAGCACAGCGCCCAGGCAGTCCCAAACCTATACCCTAAAGCAAGGGAACCACAGCAGCCACCGTCCTGCCGCTGTGAAAGGTTGTCAATAGATGCTCAAGAGATCCCAGGTGCAGGCTCAGGCTTGTCCCTGCTTGGACACCACCCCCAACTCCTGCAAGGAGGTAAACTCGGTAATAAAGAAATTAGCTTTGAAAACTGGGTGCCACTCAATTCCCAGAAGGGGTGCCTCAAGTCCCAAAAGGTTGAGAACTATTGATTCAGGCTTTGAGGTCTTCAGATTGGAGCTAACCCCCAGAGTGTGTCTTCTGGGCAGTGCTCAGCCCAGTGGGGCCTCCATCTTGGGCAGGACCTAGGCAAATGCAGGAGCCTGACTTCAGCTGGCATCTCTGGGCAGCACTGTTAGGCACGTACCCTTAATAAGGAAGGCTTGTAAGGGCTTTGCAAATCACCATGGAGTCCAGCAGGACCAGGCGCTTAAAAGCAGCACTCTCCGTCCTGGCAGCATCAGCTAATTGCCCCATGCGAGCAGTTACGGCAGCCCCAGCATTAGGCCTAAAATGCTGCAATCTGTGATTCTCCATTGATTACATGACAGGCAGTTCTGTGGAGGGAGGACTAATGAGATCATAAACTCTGAGCAGAGCCTTGCCACTTTATAATTGGCAGCACAGCCAGGAAAGCCTCACAGGAAAAGAAAGGGTGGGGGGGACAAGGCAGTGCTGGGATAACCTGCCAGGCCATACAGCAGACAGATGCACCCAGGACTCAAATGAACATGAGCCCCAGTGTCCCCCAGGTGCAGTCACTGCAGAGCACACATGGAAGAAAGCACCAGACTGGAGGTAAAGCTGAGCGCCTCCCAGTTCTGCATGCGTGTGGAACAGTAGGGGACAGAGCGTCCATGCCAGCTCAGACATGCAAACATCCCCACTCAAGGACAAGTGAATGACCCAGGAGTCAGAGGCCTGGCAGCTCTGACTCGCATAGACTTTGGCAGAAGGAAGCTGCCAGCACGCTCCAGCTGAGAATGGAGGAGCCAGGCCCCAAGGGACACTACAGGGCTGTGTGGGATGTTCTGTGACCACTCGCAACAAACTGGGACTTCAACTTGGAGGGCACTGAACAGTACAGCCGGGCAGGGCAATAAGACCCCAACACATACTGTCTGTGCATGTTCAGGAACCTGGCCAGAGCTCTCCCTGCACATGCTTTCCGTTAAATCTCTCCTCGCTAACTGCCCCTGTGGATTTAAGATAAAGCCCAGAGCAGACAGGCCTTCCAGCTCTGGCCCACCAGCTGCCTCCCATACTGCTGACCACAGGAAATGTGCCTAGGCCCAGGCTCTGTCTCGGGGCTGAAGCCTGCAGGGCCCCACCCGCATGAGCCGGCATGGGATTGCTCTGATGCTCACATTCCAGGGCAGCAAGGGCCTGGCCTTGGCCCTCAGTCTCCTAGTGCTAAACCTTACAGGCAGCAGGTTTGGGCTCAGTCAGAAGAGGCTTGGGATCGGGGCTGGGGGTTGGGTGCACCCCACCCACTGCAAATCTGCTGCGGGGAACTACAGAAATCTATACCTGCAGCACTAGGAAAGCATCCTGCAGACACTCTATTTACTGGGACCTGCAGGACCCATTAAATAACAATTCCGCGAGCAGTCCAACAAGACCCAAGCTCTCACGTGCAGCTCGCTCCAGCTAGTCCCATCCTTCAGGCCCAGCAGCTCCCAAGGAGTTAGTGTGCACAGCCTTCTTCCAGAGCCCACCTTCAGAATCCAAATATTTACCCAGCAACCATTCAAAGGCCTTTAAACTAAGCCACATGTATCATGCACAGCTGGGGACAGAGAAAGCTCAATACAAGCTGGAATGTGAACAGACCTTCCAGCTTGGAGCAGAAACCGAAGCCCCGCTCCCTCCCAGCCTGAGCGCTCTGGGGGGCACACACATGAAAGACATTCTCTTCCTCCCTCCACCCCCACCCCTCCAAATCTTGCTTCATACTTTCCTTCCAGCGAGGGCTTGTGGGTGGGCAGGAGCTGGAAAATGGGTTGTTTTCCCCATGTGCTTGCTATGCCTGATGGAGTAGCTTAGGCAGCATGGCAGGGGAGGCCTTTTGTGCACGCTTCTTTTGGAGACAAAACCTCCTGCCCCTGGTCTCCCTCTTCCCAACCCTGCAAACAGCTGCATACCCAGCAGGCTCCCTCTGTGCCACAGCTCAGAAGCCCGCTGGCCTGAAGCATCACAAGCTACTGGAAAGGCCCAGTTCCTTTGCCTCTCAGCAGCTAGACAGTCCCAGAGCCCCCCAGGCAGAGGGGAGCTGGTTAAATATTCATGGCGTGGCCTTCCTCTGCGGCAACAGCAATGGGTGGAACGGCCCTATGGGCTTTTTAATCCAAGCTTCAATCAAGAAATCTCTTAATGGGAATTAAAAAAAAAACAAAACCCTCAAATCAGGGAGCATGGCCCTGCACACAGTGATGTTGTCAGACATAATCCGTCTTTATTGCGCTTCTTTTTTTTCCAACGTTAAAAGCAGCCCCTGCTGGAGCAGAGCTTATGGGCAAGGCACACAGCAGCTGGTACCCGCAGCCCTGCAACCGCCAGCCCCCATGCTTCAAAGACCAGTTCAGATCCCAAAGGAAGTTGGGCCAGCTGCTCCTATGCAGAGCTGGCCCTGTGGCCAAGGTTCCCAGCACAGCATAGGGCGCCCCCATAGCAGAGGGGATATGCTAGAGGTAGAAGTGCCACCTATTGTTGCCCTGCAGACACCATGGCATCAGCTTCTCCAAACCAGGTAGATCAAGTGCGTTCTCTGGGCAGAGAGCTGTTGGGCCTATGTATACAAAGCCAAGGGCCTGTCTGGACTGTGAGGACAATGAAGCCAATGAGTACTTTTCTCCTAAATGAGGAGGGCTAATCCAAAGGCTTTACCACTATCTCACCTTCCTGCTGGTCACTCTTCTGCAGCGACTGTACCTTGCCCCTGGGGCGCTGCACTCAAGGGTCACAAGAGCAGGACTGAGCAAAAGGCACAAGCAAAACATAGGGGGGGGAGGGGGAAGTTCGGAAGAATTAAAGTACAAAACCAGAGAGAGGGGGAGCAGAGTCCAGCAGCACCAGAGCAGTTTTCTCTTCCTCAGCCCTAATCCCTTTCCAGGCAGCAGCTCCCCCCACAGCCAGCCCAGCCAGCCAGAGGGAGGGGTCAGGCTCTAGGCTGGGCAGAGGGAAAGCTGGGGTCAGATCCTGACTCTGCCTCAGGCTCCCTGACCAACCACAGGCAAAGCCCTTAGCCACATGCCTCAGTTCCCCCAAATGTGAAATGTCTGGATGAGGGCTGACTCCAGGGAGGAGCAGCCCCTCTTGAAATAACCTTCTGCATGGGGGCCCAGCTCAGTGCTAACAACCGGGGAGCTGAACTGGCTGCTAGTGCCCCCTAGTGGGTGAACTGGACAGATGCCATCCATACCTGGCAGAGCTGCCTCACCAAGCTTCAATGTCCAAGCTGGACCTTGAAACGCTTGTGCTTGGCAGTGCCCAAGCTGGGCAGGCTGGTGCTTCTGGGCAGAGCTCACTCAAAGGGCCAGATTGGGCCATACCTCCACTGTACCTGACTGCACCACCCCAACACGCTTGTGCTGCAGGCAGGGGCTGCCTGTTCACCCGCCCAGGCTCCATGGTGCAAAGGCTAACCTGCTGGAGACACCTAGCTGAGACACCGTAGTTCCCTGGCCCCATACACCCCTCCCAGCAGCAGCATGGGGAGAGACAGCACCCACCTCTCCTATTCTAGACACTGCAGCCTCCTGCCCTCCTCACTCTGGGACACAGCCCTTGCCTGTGCCCCACATCAGGGTTCCTTCCTCTGCACCATTGCAGTGGCAAGCGAGCATGGGTGATAGAGCTATGGCAAGGTGCCCAAGAATGGCTGGGCTCCTGAGGAGCTGCCTCAGGAGATGATTCTGCTCTGGATGAAGTCAAGCAGGTGCCTCTCCCGCAGGACTCTGGCCATGGGGGCTGGGGTGCCCATGACTCCCCGCAGCTGTGCAAAGGCCCCGGCAGCCACCAGATGCAGGCGCAGTGGCCCAATGCTTCCCTTGAAGCGGAAAGATTTGTAGATGGGGAAATCCTCCTGGAGACACTGGTCCAGCTGCAGAGAGAAGAGAGAGGTGGGTCCTTGGCATGGATGTGAGGCTCTGTGATAACAGGGGTCACATGTGGCTCTTAGCAGGTGGGAAGAGGGAGGCCATCTAGTCCAACCCCCTGCTCAAAGCAGGACCAGCCCCAACTAGATAATCCCCGCCAAAACTATGTCAAGCAGGGTCTTAAAAACCTCCAAGGATACAGATTTCACCACCTCTCTGGGTAGCCTGTTCCAGTGTTTTACTACCCCTCCCAGTGAGAAAATTCTTCCTAATATCTAACCTAAAACTTCCCTTGCTGCAACTTGAGATCACTGCTCTTTGTCTGTCATCTGCCACCACTGAGAACGGGGCTCCCTCCTCTTCTGAACGCCCCTTCAGGCAGCTGAAGGCTGCTATTAAATCACCTCTCTCTCTTCTGCTTGAGACTAAATAAGCCCAGTTCCCATAGTCTCTCCTCATAAGTCATGTCCTCCAGCCTCCAAAACATTTTTGTTGCCCTCTACTGGACTCTCTCCAATTTGTCCACATCTTTTCTGTAGGGGAGGGGGTGCAAAACTGAACTCAATACTCCAGATGTGGCCTCACCGGAGCTGAAGAGAGGGGAATAATCACTTCCCTGGACCTATAAATAACACACCTACCAATGCAGCCCAGTATGCCATTAGCCTTCTTGGCAACAAGGGCACACTGCCGGCTAATATTCAGCTTATTGTCCACTGTAATCCCAAGGTCCTTTTCGGCAGAGCTGCTGCCCATCCAGTCAATCCCCAACCTGTACCAGTGCAGGTGATTGTTCCATCCTAAGCGCAGGGACTTTGCATGTGTTCTCGTTGAACCTCATGAGATTTCTTTTGGCCCAATCCTCCAATTTGTCTAGGTCACTCTGAATCCTAGCCCTACCCTGCAGTGTATCTACTCCCTCCAGCTTGGTGTCATCCACAAACTTGCTAAAGGTGTACTCTATGCCACCTCCCAATGTCTTCCAAGTTGCTGATGAAGACATTGAACAAAACCAGCCCCAAAACTGACCCCTGGGGTGTTGCACTTGATACCAGCTGCCAACTAGACATCAAGCCATTGATTACTACCCTCTGAGTCCAATGCTCCAGCCAGTTTTCTATCCACATGTGCACAGAGAGTTCAGGGGCTGGGAACAGGTGCCAAGGGGTCCATTTAGGGCACCCCTGTCATTCATGTGCCAAAACTCAATCTCCTTCATGCAGGGATAGCCAGCCCAGCCCAGGGCTCAGCCAGCCTGCTTCCCTCTCCCACAGAAGCCAGTCCAAGCTGCTGCAGAGTGGGTGCCCTACAGCCCTGGGAGAACTTGGTCCCCAAAAGGCTGCTCTGAGTCTCTGGCTGGCTCATGCATTACACTAGAAGGGACCAGCTATCATCCACTTCCACTGTGGAGGGTTTCGCTTCCCTAGCAAAGCTCTGGGATCCTGCTGAGTGCCCAGCCTCAGCCAGGCCTCCTAAGGGGAATTCCCACTGGCCAAGCATGCTGCCCAGCTCTTCCATTGCCCCGAGTGCTCCAAGCCCTACCAAAGGAGGAGAGAGTGCCCCTTCCTCTCCTCCCACCTCCACCCCACAGCACACCTGCCCTCACAGGCCTCATCTCCCCTCAAGTGAGCAAATGCTCCCCCAGCATTTAGTGAAAATGCCAACAGGCTGTGCCCTGCAGACAGTCCCAGGGAGCAGAGGAAGGAGTAGGGTCCCCTTCCCAAGCTCAGCCCCCATGGCCCAGAAAGAACTCCCACAGGGGCACAGGCAGAAAGAGGCCAAGATGCTCCGTGCTAGTCAGAGCTGCAGCATGGGCCAAGCTAGGCACAGGAACGACCTGTCAGACTAGTGCTGCCATCCTGTGGCCACAACAACCCATTTCACTGGTAGATCATAGGCTTCCCCAAGGCACCTGGGGCCAAGCAGGGGCTGCCTCAGTGCCAGGCACCAAGCAGACAGACACCTCCCTCCAACAGAACAGTGCCCACCACTGGCTACAGCCCTTGGCACAGCTCTCTGCCCAGTTTGTTTCTGCCCCCCCCCGCCACCTTATAGCGCTGTCCCTCTGTCAGATCCCGCAGGCCACGGAGCTCCATGAACACCTGGTAATGGGGGGCAGAGGTCCCAGAGGTGGCACCTGGGTTGGGGGGGAAAGCACAGAGATGTTAAAAGCACTCTGGACAGGGGCAGGGGAAACAGCTAGGGGCTCCAGACCAGCCCTTGAGGAGTCTTCTCTACATTGGGAACTCAGAGAAAGCAGGGTCTTCAGGGAGCTAAGATCCCACCTGCCCCACAAAGTCTACTTGGGGGGCCCACAAGTGATCCCCTGGGCCACACAGTTGGCTCCTGATGTTAGCACCTTGCTCAAGTACAGACTCAGGAGCTGCTCCCTGCATCTGCCCCAACATGGCTCAGTAACCCTCTTGGCTTTGGGAAGGACCTGGTATCTGGATTAAAGGGGCTGACCCCATGCCCATCCAGTGAGTCCCTTATACCCTAGCCAGGCCACTCTGGAAGGCCAGAGCTAGTGCCAGACATAGGTCTGGGCACATCACCAGGATGACAGTCTTTTTTGCCCACAGGCATTTCCTCTCCCACCCAAAAAGGGACCAGCAAGGCAGCATCAAGAAGCGCAGTTGAGGACTGATGCAGGATGGATAACATGGCCAACAGAAAAAAGGGCACAGACACGGACATGAAAACCCAAGGGCATTTGCAGGGGCTGAGTCCAGCAAGGTGGAAAGGAGAGACCCAGGGCACTTAGCAGGCTCTGTGGGACTGACACAGCAGAGCCCAGACTCTCTTGGGTTACCATGGGCAATGCTTACCCAGCAGGCTGCTCTCCGCACAGATGTAGTCAACCAGTTTAGCTCCTGGCCACATCCCCACAGCACGGTGCAGGGTGTGGCAGAAGTGGTCCTCAGGGATGCTCTCTCCCCGCACACTCAGGGTCTGGCTCAGCCTGGGGAGCAGAAGGCAGTGGGTTGGTCACAGGGGCTGGGGAAATAGCACAGCCCCAAGAGGGGCACAACCACCCTTGCACAGCGACCCAGCCTGTGGGGGAAGAATAACCCTGACATACGCCAGGCTACTTGTCCTCAGAGCACAGCAGAGGGCAGTCCCCAGACTTTCCACCCAGCTCACCCCTTTCTCCTGTGCACTGCTCCACTGCTGCAGGAGCCCCCTCTCCTGTGGTTCGCATTCAATGCCCTACATTCACCAGGAGGCAGCCCAGGCCTCCCCAGTTGGGGAGGGGCAGCAAATCCAAGCTAGGGGTGGAGAGTTTTGAGATGTTCCTTACCTGCGCACAGGTTCCACCACAGGACACTGGTGATAGAATCCAGTCACCTTCACCACCTCCCCAACACGGCACCTACAGGGACAAAAACAGGACAGACAGACGTGAGCCTAGGCCAGAATCCTCTGTGCCATACCCCATGCCATCACAGAAACTCACAACCACAAGGCACAGGGCCTGGGACAAGTAGGCCAGATGCTGGGAATGTTTTGGGGTTATGGGGGGTTGCAATAGATGCTGGGGGTCCCTGGGGTTGGGAAGACTGTAGTAGAGGCCCTTCTCCCTTGGGATTGTCAAGCAGCTTGGTAGGGGGAGGGGCACCTGTACTGCCCAGGGTGGGCGCTGAGCACCAGCTCATACTCCTGGCCTTCCCATACGTCCCCCAGCAGCACTGTCTCCAGTGGTTCCTCACTGTGAGTCCCTGCTGGGAGGAACTCACAGAATGCCCAGCCCGGGCACAGCAGGTAGCGGCAATCAGATTCCTCTGGCCACAGGTTCACTCCAAGCAGAGCTGGACAGGAGACAGAACAGGTCAGAGTGGGGGCTTCATGACCTCTCCAGCGCTGCAGACACCCCAGGGTCACTCTGATCACTGGGCTGCAGCACAAGTGCTGTTTATAGTGAGGCAGCCACCTTTGGGGTCAGTTATCTGGGCTGTTGCTACAAAGACCCCTCACCCAGCACTACAATGCAGTCGGCTTCTGGGGAAGGGCACAGGGACTGCTAACAACCACACCACAGCATTTTAAGGCAGAAGGGGGCAAGCCTACAGGGCAATGCAGTGGGATGGATAAAAACTGCTTAGGCTGGGACCCAGTCCTCCAGGCAGTAGGTTTAAACCCAACTTCTGTTCATAGACTAGTCCCACCACTACTATGCAGGGCTACAGGTGAAAGCAACACTCCCCCCAGGCCCACATGCCAATCACAGAGAGGCCAAAGGCTCACCAGGGTCACCTATCCACCCGGGATATGGCCTAAGCCTGTTTAGTGCCCTTACCTCCTGCTGCTACATAGAAGGGGGAGTAGAAGGGGATGCCCTTGCAGTCCTGTTCCCGCAGGGTGTCTCCATAGAGCTGCTCACTGCCAGACTCCCCCACCACCACTGCCTGGAGCTCTGGCCATAGGCGCTGGGCAATGCCATCGAAACCCCTAGAGCACTCAGCCCTCAGCTCTGCTGCCCGCACCGGGTTGGGAGACAGGAGGCTGTCCAGCTGGTACCGAGTCCCCTCAGGTAGTTTCAGCTGTGGGCTCAGCCATCCTGAGGCTAGGTCCTCTGCCAGACCCTCCCAGTTGGCGTGCAGGATGGCCAAGGCATCATGGAGCTCCGAGGCCAACCCAGCCTTTAATACTCGCAGTGCCTGCTCCTGCAGGGCAAACAGCAGCTGCACATAGAGGGCTGAGCTGCGTGAGGGCACAACGTCACCACCCAACCCTGCTGGCATACAGTACAGTGTGGGCAGGGGACAGGCTGTGGCAGGGCATGGGCAGCCTGGGGCACAGAAGACAGCAGTGGCCTGCGGGGTCAGTGCACCTGGGTACACTTTGCTGAGGATGTCTAGGTACAACATGGGCCCCTGCACAGAGAAAGAGAGAGAAATGGATGAGACCAAGACCCAGGCAGGGAGACATCAACCAGTAACAGCCCATGTTCCTCCCAGGGTAACAGCTAGATACCACAAGACACCCCATTTCCAGGGTAGCAGCTCAGGCCCCAGATCTCCCCAACAGCTGCTTGGACTGTGGGGCTCCCCAGTGTTCCCAACCACTAATGCTGGGGAGGGACCAGTCTCTATGCCCCTCTGGCTCCATCAAGGAGAGGGGAGGAGGTGAGCCCAGCAGCCCAGGGCGCCCAGCACGACATGTTTATTCCTTACTCCCTTGGTTCCCAACAAGGCCCTGGAGAGCTCTCTCCGGAGGAAGGGAGGGGGGAGCCTCAATCCACCATACCCAGCCCTATGCTACCTGCAGCGGGGCATCCAAGGCCCAGCAGCTCTGGAGCAGGGTCCATGGGCTGGGCAGGCTGCCAGGGTGCAGGATGGGCTGGTGGCTCCCATCCTTATCAAGCCTGCCTGGTTTCAAGGGGTGATGCTCCCGGAAGGTGTTAGAGTCTGTAGGAGAGAAGGACGCAGGATCAGAGCCAGGCTCCACCCTGCCAGTTTGCTCCCTTGTGACCCCACGCTGCTTCCCAGAGTGAAACAGGCCTAGGCTACCCTGGCAGGGCTGCCAACCAGTGCTGAGCAGCACCTAAAAGTGGATACTTCTTACGCTCCACACATGGCAAAGGGCCCTGCATTGCAGTCCTGCAGCCTGGCAGACAACAGGTGAGGCCTGAACAGCCTTGCAGGTGTTGCTCCCCTGCCACAAGCTGAACTGGGGCATGGCACCAGGACTGCTGGTAGTGGCCAGGGGCCTGCGGGGAGGCAGCGGAAGCCCCAAGCCTGCACACGGCCCCAGGGCTCGGCCGCCCAGATCCTGGCCTGACCGCAGCTGGGACAGGCTGCGGCATGGCATCCCACGGGTGCCCCTCGAGCCAGGCACCTGGCTCCGCGTCCCCAGCTTCCTTCAGCAGCCGCAGCAGGCACCTCTCCTGGCTCTGCCGCACGTCCTTGGTCTGGTTCTCCAGGCGCCGGCGCTGCCGGCTCGTGGCCCAGCCCAGGCCCCCGAGCATCAGGCTGTGCCCCAGCAGCAGCCTCCAGCACTGGCTCCGTCCTGCTGCCCTGCCAGGCCTCCAGCGGGCCCAGAGCAGCAGGAGCAGCCCAGCGCCCAGGAGGGCGGCGAGGAGCAGGAGGAGCATCACGGGGCCCTGTAGGAGACGGGGCTGATCATGGGGGCCGGGACGACCCACAGGCCCCCGGCCCGCGTGGGGACCACCCACTTCCCACACAGAGGCCCCCAGCCCCTCACCCCAACCTGGCCGGGCGGGGGGCACCCCGGGAGGGGAAGGGAGGGGAGCGGTGCAGCGGCTCGCCCCGTCCCGCGCGGGGCCGCCCTAACCCCGGATGCGCCGCTTCCGGCAGTAATGACGCCACAAAACGAGGCGGTGACGTCAGTCGCTGCTCTTAAAGGGGCTGCGCCATTCACCGCAGCAGCGCCTTCTCCCACGTGGGCATCTCCCCCACCGGAGCTCGGGCCCAGGCGTCGCTTTCCAGCCTCCTGTGGCCAGCCCCTGCCCCCGTGGGATGGGCACCAGCCCGCAGGGCTGAACGGGCAGCGAAACCAGCCAGCCGCCTCCCACCTCGCCAGGGCACCGGGACCAGCAGGGAGCGCCCGAGGGGGCAGCTGGCCCGGCCTCGCCGCAGCCCAGCGCCATGGGCGCACAGGAGTACGGGCCTCTGCTGTGCGCTGAGGGCCAGCCCCGGGCCACCAGCAACCACAGCCCCCCGGGAGCGAGGCCACAAAACGCCCGGTTTAAGCCCACGGGCTCGAACAGGAACAGGACTGCAGGTTGGAGGCTGATGGTGAGGCTGCCAAGAGAGGACGCCGAGCTGAGAAGTCCGGCCAGCACCCACTGCCTTTTAAATGCATCCAAGGAGCCAGTAGATGCGCCCTGTGAAACCCTGCCTAGAGACGGACATGGACAAGGGAAAAAGAAAGGGGAGGAAGGGGCTATCCAGCCCAGCCCTCTGCTGTAAGGCGGGGTCAAGGGTACCGCGATCAGCCCGTGCCACGTATTGGGCTGCCGGCGTCTGGGGAAGGAGATTCCACGGACTCTGCTTGGCCTGGGTCAGCACTTCTCCAGGGTAAACGCCTAGGTGGGTTCCCTTCCTAGCCCCCCCTCAACCTTCTTGGCTGCAAAGTATACTGATTTTTTCACCCTTCCAGCAGGTGCCTTGGAGAACAGCTGGTCATCACCCCCTTTGTAATGACGGTTTAGTATCAGAAACCTTGTCACCCCCACCCTCTGAGTCTTTTCTTTTCTGAAGGGAACCTGCCCAGGCCCTGGCCTCCTCAGTTACATTTCTACCCCTCCGGTCGTTGGCGCTGTTCACCTCCAGACTCTTCAGCTTGTCTACAGCTGAAAAAGTGTAGCATCCCAAGCAGGAAGCAACACCCCAGCTGAAGCCTCCTGAGCACTGAACGGAGTGGATTAACTACCTGCTTCATCTTGCATCTGGCACTCGTGCCAACGCAGCTCAGAATGAAAATATTGGCTCACACTGGGCCCTGATAAGACCCCCTATGCACCACCTCTGGGGGTGCCTTTCAGCTGAGCCATTGCTGCTCCATGAGACTGAATTTTTTTCAGCCACTTGTGCAGTAGCTGCATTAATGGTTATGTCTGGACCAGACTTCCTAAGCTGGTTTGTGAAACCGATTTTGGACAGCATCAAACACCTTACTTAAGTCCAAGTACATCACATCCACTGCTTCCCATGTCCGCTAGGCAAGTTTACCTGCTAGAGAAAGGTATGAGATGGCTTTGTCATGGTCTATTTAGCAAATCCATGCTGGCTGCTTTTTTAATCGCTTCATTCTCTTTTAGGTACTTACAGACATCATTTAATATGTTCCAGAATCTTT
This sequence comes from Alligator sinensis, assembly GCF_000455745.1. Classification (NCBI taxonomy): domain Eukaryota; kingdom Metazoa; phylum Chordata; order Crocodylia; family Alligatoridae; genus Alligator; species Alligator sinensis. Next base: position 1,965 of record NW_005843406.1, on the reverse strand, counting down.
CCAAGGATTGAAGCTGGGACTGAATTCTCCGGGTCCTCCTTTTCTCATTCTTTGAGGATAGGCACCATGTTTGACCCCTTGGGACTGCTGCTGTTCCGAGATGATCACCAGTGGTTCAGAGATGTCTTTGGCTCCTTGGACCACTCCAGGGGGAGTTTCATTGGGCCTTGCTGATCCAAACACATCCATCTAACTGTTCTCTAACCTGCTCTGTCTTCTAGCCTGCACTAGTGTCTCCTTGTTAAAGTTAATTTAATTAATCATTGGGTCACCATTCACCTTTCTGGGGAAGGTTGAAGCCTTAAGCACTGCAGCCTCTTCTGTTGAAATCCGTCATTTGTCCTCTCCCACTGAGTAACAGGCCCAGACTTCCCTTCATTGTCCCACTACTGCCTGTGGGAGTCTTTGCTAGCTGAAATGTTCTGATCTCAGGCTGCCTGCTTGTGTGGCTCTCTCCTACTCACTGGTAGGATGGTGCCCTGCTTTCCTCATGGTTTCTTTCCAATTGCTGGGTCACCGAGGGGCTCCTGGAGGAGTTATAATGGTCCTTTTCTCTGCTTCTGATGTGTCCTTTTCATGGGGTTGTTTGCTCTCACATACTTAATACAGTCTCTCAATTCCTGCCAAAGCATCAACACTCCTCTATCCCTCAAATCATCTTCCCCGCAAGGCCCTACCTCTCCACTCCTGGAATCTGCTTTCACAAACTCTGCGCCCCTTATTGGGCTGCTGTCCTTCCCTCAGAATAGCAAACTCTTTGTTTTTATGCTTCCACCCCAAAGTCCTTCTTCTTCAGTTAGTTCCTCGCCATCCGTCTGAACCCAGTCTAGACAAGCCAGCTCTGCCAACCAGTGAATATTATATTAAACACAGGACACTTCCCCCACCCGGTCCTTTGCGGCTGAGCTCTCTGGCTGTGGCACTCTCTGCCACAAGGTGTGCAGTGATCTGGCTCTCAGAAACAGAACACAAACAATTCCTGTCCTTGTACAGGGCTTTTATTGAAAACACAAAGACGCACCATGGTGCACTCACCCCAAATCATAGACAATACTTTATCGGTGCCATATGCTGGTCTGCATCAGGCTGTAACACTAAAAATAGGCATCTGAAATAATTCATTTCCACATAAAAGGTTCTTCTTTTTTTTCTTTTTTTTAAAGAAAAAAATTATCAAAAAGTCTCTCCATTTCCCTGTTAAATTATTTTTTTATTATTTTTTTCCTTTCTACAAAAAATAACCCACACATTTCCCTTTCCTGCCTTTCCTTGAAATGGCTAAACTTGAGAATTAGATTTTAATTTCTTTTTATTTTTAAAAGGATCAAACATTATCACCCAAATCTCCAGAGCTTCAGCAAGATAATTTCTTTTAAAATATATATACACATATATCTCTATATCTCTCTCTCTCTATATATATATATATAGCTATATATCTATCTATATAGATATGTATCTATATATACAGATATCTATATTAGAAAGCTATAGATATATAGTGCTTTTTCTCCCCCCACCCCCACAACCAAGAAAATATTAGCAAGATGTGCAGAAATCACCTGACTGCCCCTGATCTGCTAGCACAGCCAGCTCATGCCCCAGACAGCCAGCAGGTAGCTAATGGCAGGACACCCTTCCAAAGCATGTCATTCACCCATTGCTCTCCAAGTGCCAGACTGGAGCAGTGCTGAGCTAGGCACCATCAGTGCACCGCACATCCCCAGAGAACTGGGTTGCAGAGCAGGGCAACAGCAGGTGAATTGTTTCAAAGACTCACCAGGATAGCCTGCTGCCAGGACAGGGCTGCCCCTCATCAGGGGCCTGGGCAGACACTTCCCAGATTAAGGTTTTACCAGCTCCGGGATATGAGAGATTTGTACAAAACCCTGTGCACCAGGATGGCACTGGGATTAGCTGTCCTTGCATGAATGGGGTTTGTACTGGGGGAAGGGTCTGGCTTTG
>NW_005843405.1:139435-163450 GCF_000455745.1 Alligator sinensis | reverse complement strand
TGAGGTCCCTTCCAGCCCTAATTTTATATGACTCTAAAATGCTTAGAATCTTTGATTTACATCGCCTCTGAAAACCCTTCCCAGCAGCACAGAGCCCTTTACCAACAGTCCTGGGGCCCTACCCCCCATTGGGCCTTTGTGTCACAACCCTTTCAAGACAGATCCAACAAGAGGCAGACACAAAAGTGATCCTTCCCTCAGCCTGGGCAAGATGCAGCAAGGAGATGTCATTAGCCATGTTAATCTGAAGTCAGGTAGAAAGTAGGGTAGATTTGCACCTTATGGACAGATAAAGCAAGCCTGGGAAAGTTCCTGCAGGCCACAGACCCCAAGTGCCATAAAGCAATCACAGGCTTTCTGTTTTCCTCAGACAAGACAGAAACAGCTTCTTGCTGAACTTCCAGCTCCAGCACTGTCACGGCCCTGTGTTGCTCAGCCAGGCAGTTCCTTCTGCTTGAGCACGATTGTGGGTCAAGGGAAAGCACAGAGCACCAGCCCACTCCTCTGCCCCACAGCACTTTCCTCTCTCCCTTTTCCTGGGCAACATCTCTTCTCCCTTTCCAGTAGGCTTTCCCTCGTGAGAGGCAGAAGTAGCCAATCTTTTCTTTAGCAGGTCTGGCCTATGACTTAGGGGCCAGCCTGCTCTCCTCTGCCTCCTGAAGAGGTTTCCTCTAGCTGTTTTTCATATAGACCCTATCTGCAGTGGTTAGCTGGACTGTGGTGAGTCCAGGTTTCATACTTCTGCAGAGTGCAGCATTAACAGGAGCAGCTGGGGTATTATTCTGCATGTAAGTACGTGCAGGGGACTTGGACACTTCCACGAAGGGTACGGTTTAAGTTCCAAGGTGGACTGACAGGCAGACAGACCTGCTGCCCCAGGTTAGTCCAAGTGCAGAAGGATCCAGCTGTCAGTTCTGCATAGAGAGCTGTGCCCAAGGCCCATACAGCACCACCCACCTGAGCCCTGGCTTTTTCCCTGGCCCTTTGGCTGTGGGTGTGGAAGGGACATTAGAAGTGATACATAGGACGTTCTTAGTGAATAAGAGCAGAGGCAGAATGGATTGCTGATCCCAGGGTACAAGCTGGAGCTGATGCCTGCAAACATGCATTACTCTCGAGCCACTGCAGCTGCTGCCTGATAGCCTTTGCAGCCATCTTAAGAGCAGCTGACTCTAGCGATTTCATACTGCTAATGTGGGTTTAGTGGTGTCTGGGATCCTGTTTCCACATTCTCACATGCAACAGTTCAGAACCAAATTGGTCTTCCACACGTGTGATGGTGACTTCAGGTGCCAGAGTGTAGCACAGCAGCTTAAGGCTGAATTCCTCAGTGATGCTGAGCCAACGTGCCTGGAAAATGTGGGTCCTCAGCACTTGTCAAAACCTTATCCTTAGTGGGTTCCACTGCACTTTCCATCGGCCCAGGGAAATGTCCAGGCCTTTGAGAGAGTTCTTGGGCAGTGCTGGGCACCTATGACATTCATTAGCTTTTCCTCTCCCTGTCTTTTTGCATTAGGAGAAGGTATCTGCCAATCTTCTCTCCTTTCTCTGCCGTGTATATTTATCCCAGAGCCAAACAGTGCTTGTGATAATGATTTTTTGTGGGTATGTTCCTGTGGCCTTCTGAATCAGTAGGACTTTTGGTTTGCTGCCTTCTACTGTCCTCTCTAGTTACAGGGTGAAATCCCAAAGAATCTCTGCTTCATCATTTTCTGTTAATGAATTGGGTTTCTGCTTCCACCACCTCTGATCCCTTGGGAGGTGGTATTGCCCACCCAGGTCCCAATGAAAGGCACCAGCCCCTTGATTATGCCCTTCCCAGTACACACCGTGTGCCAGCCTCAAACAACTAGTGATAGTATGTATTCTAGTCTCCATGTACATATTGCATCTGTCTGTGTTACACCAATTTTCAAAATGTGGTATCCAAGGCAGTTTGTGAGAAGAACCTGATCTCATGCAGCTGTAATGAGGGCATTAGATGGGCTTATGCAAGCTGTCCTTAGCTCTTTGAGGCATCTTCATCAACATTCCTAATAATTTTTATTCACTTTGGTGCAGGAGTTTTGTTTCCCACTTCTGCAAATCGTCTTCATGGGGTTTCCTTCATTCCTTCCCACAGTTCTCACTTTACGCGCTACTTTTATAACAGCCAGCATACTACGTTCTTTGGGATACTTTGAAAGGGCTCAGTGTTGCCTAAACAGAAGATCTGTAGTGTTCCTCAACCCCCTTCTTTCTGTCTGGGTACATAGAGTCTGTCAGTGTTTGCTTTGGTGGGTAAACCTCCATGTATGACAAATTATTTTCTGGTCACAACCTCTTCTAGAATCCAATCTGTTATACCAGCAACACAAGACAGGACTCATTATTAAATGGCAGAATAAATACAGTCTTTGTGCATGATGTGTCTGTAGACAGATAAGCAGAATGAACTGTGAGTCCCCTCTGAATATACACTTACACATTTTCCTCATAGCCACCCCCTACATATACGTGTTCACCCTAAACCAAATCCCTCCCCAGATACACGCAGGCACCAAATGGTCCCAGCCCACCCATGCTGACCTAGCACCACCTCTTCCCGTCAAACATAAATGCCCAGCTGTAGTGAACACATGTGAAAGGATTTGTGTTCAACTGCAATGCACCCAAATTGCCTCCCCCTGTGTAATTAACTGAAATTACTGATATTGTCAGACTAGTTATTACTTAGAGAATACACTGTAATTTGGAAAGCCTAATATAACTCTTTCCTCATAGTAACCGGCTGCTTGCTCCCCCCACCTCAGCTCTCCAGTCTGAATCATGCTCTCAGGTGTAGCTCTGACTTGCTCCATTTTAAAGGTCCATTTGTTGTGAGCTGGATGTGATGGCAGGTTGGGGGGTGGAAATGATTGCAGTGCTACTTCTTGCAATATCATAGTGGAAAAGCTCCAGACTAACAAAGAGATAGATAGAAGCAGAAACAGATTGGCATGCACCCAGATGCATGCCTGCAAGGAGAAGGAGACATGGGCATCGGTGGAAAACAATGTACATTTTGTAAGTGAAGAGAGATTAAAGCACAGGTACACAGGGTTTGTCAGATGGGATCAGGCCCCAGCTCACGCACTGTCCTGCCTCCACCACAGTCAGCTTCTGATGCCTCGGAGGAAGATGCAGAGTGCCGCAGCTGCGTGATAATCAGCCAGGTCATGTGGGCAACAGTGAAAGAGAGGGTGTGCGAGAGTGCTTCCCTCAGAGAGTCACTGCTGAGCCAGTTTCCCAGGCTGCTTTGGAAAGTCATGGGGAGCAGCTCATGGTGTCCTGATCACAATTCTCATGGAGCAAATGCCCCCTGATGTGCCATTTCTGACGTGAGTGCTTCATTGGAGCCAGTCCAGCCTCCCGAGCCATCAGGCTGCTAGCATAGGGGATGCTAATGGACACATTTCTTTCCACCATCTGTTCCAGCCTCATCACAAATGCAAAAAACTCATTCTGGGCAATGGCGGTGTGAAGAAGTGACTGGGACTGCTAGGCTGGTTAGGATTGAGGGAGGCATGTGTCTCCTCCAATTGAGTCACAAATCAAGAGGTGTCCTGGAAGAAGAAAGTGGGGAAGAGAGCTATTTCCAAGTCAGAGGTCCCTGCAGGTTTCCTGTCATGGGCTCTGGTAGCTAGCGAGGTGAGCTACCCTCCGACTTCCAAGCTGAGGGCCCAAGTCACTACCCCAGGGTCTCATGGTGCCATTTATGGCAGTGCATGGTGCTGCCAGTTCAGAAGGAGGCACTGGCATAAATGAGCATATGAAGCCCAGGATAAGGGTGACCTGGACTTCCGCAGACTCTCCAAGGTAAGGTGTTTCCAGCAAGGCAGATAGGAAGCAGCCGTGTTGTCTGGGAAGCGGTGCTTCAGGCTCCACCATGACAGGGATGTAGGACACAGATTTTCCCATCACTCTGTGCCGCTGCTGGTGTTAATGATGGTGATGGCATCATGTCCCACAGCAGCCAGACACTGCTGCTTCTCTTGGGACGTGATGAACAGGAAAATACAAGTTGGACATCAGTATGAAATGGGCAGGTGCTCAGGGCTGGGCTTTTAGAGCACCTGCTAAAGCAGGCTAGTTTTTTCTGCTGTTTTCCTCCAAAGAAGTGCCCATTGTTTTTACCCCTTCTACCTTCATCTGCTGCTGATGCTGCCAGCCACAGGGCCATCTCAAGCAAGTAAGGGGGCTCAGTGTAGCCTGTGGCCATCATGTGCCTCTGCTCTTAGCCAGTGTCACTTGTCAAAAACATTTTTATGGCAATACCTTGGCTACCTTCCTCTGAGCTAGCAACCATCACTGGGATCCATGGTTGCTTATTTCCCATCAAGCTGATATCTCTTAAGGTTAGCATTGGGGTCAGGCCCTGATCTTTGTCTCAAAAATGCTCACAGTTGAAAAGAGACCAGCTAGCAGAAGGGCAGGCTCAGAAACAGGCCCTGAGAGTGGAAGTTACTTGTCCAAGGCCTCACAGTTGGTGACTGCAAAGCTGGGAATTGACCCAGGTCACCCTGAGCTTAGTCCAGTGCACTGCCCACAGGATGATGCTACCTTCCTTGTCATCCTGTGGCCTAGGGGTAAGGTGTAGGAGTGGCACTCAGGAAATCCAGGTTGAATTCCTGGCTCTGTCACAAGCCTACTGGGTGACTGGGAAAGTTGCTTCTCCTGCATGTGCCTCACTTTCCCCATCAGTAAATGAGGGATAAGCCTTAGTGCTTTGGTAAAGTGCTTTGAGATCATATGAAGGATCAACTCTGCACAAGAGCTGGTGATTACTGTTCTGCCCCTGACAGGTGCAGTGCAGGCAAAGCCAACCCCATGGCCAGCAGCTCTGGCTCTGCTGTGCTGCCTGGGGTTGTTGCTTTGTCTCGGGCTAAATGGCTTTCTGCAGTGATGCTTCTGTCCTGCAGTCTAAGGTTCACATACACCACCCTGGCCCTGATTTGATTCTTGGGGTCCATTTGTTATGTGGCTGCCTCTCTCTACCTTGGGAAATCCTTCTGGTACATCCCCAGTGCCAGGCCAGGCTCTTCCAAATCATTTAGCCAGGCTGCAGGTTGACCTCTCCTCAGGATTTGCCTGTCAGCCTCAGCACAGAGCAAAAGGGCAAAGGAGGATGAGTACCCTGTGCAAGCTGGTCAGAGCCAAGTTGGGGCTGAGCAGCAGCCACCAGATCAGTCGTGCTTCATGCTGTGGCACTGAGTTTCAAAAACATCCCTATGGAAAGGGTGCAGTTTGCAACACTGACCCAGAACACTAGCTAGTGCATCCTGGTGTAGACCAGCCCAGAGTTGTCCCATCCCACCACCGCCTGAGGCCAGCCCTGTGACACCAGTCTAGGGCACTGGTGCATCGACTCTTTCTAGAGTCAGTGCCACAGCTCATGATGCTCCTGAGACTATCGTGTATTGGGAACCCCTGGCAATAGGTGAGGGCTGGGTCCATTTCATGATGCTCTCTGGGGACCCTCTGCTTACCAGAAGAAACCCCACTGTAGCAGAGGGGTGTTAAGGGTTTGTAGTTGGGCGAGGCAGGGACCCAGAGGAGCCTTCACTGTCCAACTCAACCTTTCTGTTTACAGAGTTAGTGAAGAGTGCTGAAATAATGAGAGGTTTTTGAATGACTAATGTTAATCATGTAATTATCTGTAATTACAGGCTTTGCAAGCCCTCTTATTACTTGTTTGTTTACGCTGGCACTTGTGGTGGTTTAACTGTCTGGTACTCATGCCCCAGTCTCTCACAACTCCTTCAACAGTGGGGAAGAGCTAAGACCAATGTTTCCCAAAGTATTCATACCTTGGGCACACTTTTTGTGGATTAAATTAGATGGCACACTTCACTCTTACACTCAAAAAGGTGTGTGTGTGTGTGTTTATAAGACATATGCAGTAGTGCCCAACATTTGGCCCCATGGGCTGGATGAGAGGTGTTGGGTCAGTCCACGGGCTGGTTCAGATCTATGGGCCCAATCGTGGTGCATGGGGCCATGCTGGCTGGGGCCTGATCCTGCCACATGGAGCTTGGAAATTTGGCATCAGGGGAGCAGTGTTGGTGTTATTTGCCACTACTGCCTCAGTGCTGAATTTACAGACCCATGGGGAGCCCCACAGGTCAGGTGTGATACAGATAAAGTAGCATTTTTTGCGATGCAGGTCAGACTTTAGGTATCTGACCCCACAGCCTAGGGGAAGGGGAAAGCACAGCCACTGGAGTCAGAAGATACACATAAAGATCTGCAAAGGCTTTGCTGCCTAGGATCCTGTTTAATGCACAGGTGAATCCCACAAAGACTACAAGGTCCAGCTTACAATGTAGTGGTCGAGGCCAGTAATAGCAGCCTACAAGCCAAGTGAACCTGTTGGTTGCAATAGACATCTGCAGAAGGAGTTGAACAGTGAATTTATTAGGCCTGTGCGAGTACGCAGCTATTTGATCTGTCTTCGGATCTGGCCACTTCAGATGCCAGAGATCCGATCCGGAGCTCCGGACCAGGTTCCCGCTTCGATCTGGCCAAAGTGGCTCCAAAGCTTTGGAGCGGCCTCAGAGATTTGGCCATAGGGTATAATGGGGAATGAAGGAAATATCTATAACTTTGTTGTTTTTTGGCTGATTCAGATTAAACTTGCCGGGGTGGGAGCCTCTGCTGAGAGCATGAAGCCTGCCAAGTTTCAAGAAGATTGGTGTGGGATTTGTGGGGAATTGTACCCCAAATTCATGAAAGCAAAACTCATGTCATGTGTATGTGTTACACCACAGGGAGGTGAAAGCTGCAGGGATGCTAGCCCCTGCTGTGGCCACGAAGCCTTCCAGCTGTCAAGGAGATCGGTGCAGGGCTTCTGGGTTCTGGGGCCCTGCACCTCTAGCTGTAGCTTTCACCCCACTGCACCTTAACACACACAGTGTCACCCATGTCACGAGTTTTACCCGTCAGCAGCCAGAGGTGCAGGGCCTCAGAAGCCAGCCTCCCCCAGCACCTATTTCCTTGACAGCTGGCAGGCTTTGTGGCCTGAGCAGGGGCCACCACACCTGCAGTTTTCAGCCCTCTGCGCCTTAACACATACAGGGTCATCTATGTCACGAGTTTTGCCTGTCAGCAGCTTGAGGTGCAGTTCCCCCCAAACCCCTGCACTGGTCTTCTTGAAACTTGGCAGGGTTTGTGGCCTCACCAGGGGCCACCACCCCTGCAGTTTTCACCCCACTGTGGTGTAACACATAGACATGACATGAGTTTTGCTTTCAAGAATTTGGGGTGCAGGTCCCCCCAAATCCCTGAACCAATCTTCATGAAACTTGGCAGGCTTTGTGGCCTCAGCAGGGGCTACCACTCCTGCAAATTTCATCTGAATCAGACAAAAAACAGCGAAGTTAAATCAATATTTAATTGATTCCCCATTATACCCTATGGCCGGATCTCTGAGGCGGCTCCGAAGCTTTTCCGAAGCAGTTCGAAAGCTCCAAACCACTTCGGAAAGCCTAACGAAGCCAGCGCTTCGATCCAGTCATGCTGCTTTGGACACCAAAGCGTCCGAAGCTTCTCCAGATCCGAAGTGCAATCCGAAGCCTCGTATAGTGCTAGAATTTATTCCTGCCACTGAGGCTAAGTTAATTAGAAAAGCCTCTTCCAAGTCCAGGGGCCTTGGATCTGTGGCTAAGACTTTCTCTCTCCACTTCTCAGACCTCTGTCCTCCCATCCAGCAGGCCTGGCTTTTCCTGGCTACTTGACACTGCATCAACCACATGTTTGCACAGACTGAAGACTTGGGGAGATTTGTGCCAGTGGGGCTGTATCTCATCCTTGATAGGGTTGGTTCTCTGGAGGGTACCTCTTTAATGGGTGTTTTTGGGCAGGTGGCTCTGTGGGGATCTTTGGCACATGATCTTTCCTAGACTGCACAGTTCTCAGGTCTGGGTAATCTCTCACCTGAGTTAATTATTCTGCATATAGCTTGAAGGGAAAGTGTCACAGTGCAGGGCAGCAGAAGCCTACAGCCAAGCAGCTTATCCAGTGGCAGTGGCCTACAGCAACCTTTGAGCAGCTGTGGTTTGAATTACCAGAGCTTTGTCTGAAGTGAGCCGCCACCTGCAATTGGACCACTGCCATGTGTCACCAAATGCTGTTGAATTACCCTGACACTCAGTTGGCACTGCTGTCCTGGCTTCACGGGCCGGATACAATCCCTTTGCAGGCTGTATCCAGCCTGTGGGCCATGGAGTGCCAACCCCTTGTCTAAAGGTTCTCTGCAGCCCTTAGAGGAGCCTGAGCCCCTACTGAAACCACCCAGGTGTCGTCTTCACTGTCTCCTCTGGCAGGCTTCCAGCATGGAGCAAATCTCACTCTTGAGCACAGCAAAGGAGTCCAACCTCAGTTAAACAGGAATGGCAGCCTCATCATAGTGACCCTACAGAGCACTCCCTGTAGCCTCTTCTCTTACGGGTTTGGGGTATTTCCCTAGGAGGCGGAATTAGATGCTCCCTGTTGCTAATCTTTAGCAGAGCTGGGCAGTTTGTTGGTATCAGTATTGCCCTGAAGTTTGGCAGCCAGTGTTGGTCTGGGTGACACCGTTGGCTGGATTGTAAATGCAGCTGCTGTTTGCTTTTAAGCATGCCATTAACACTCACTGACTATTCCCAAACTCCAGGCAATGACCCCAGAAGGCATTTGCCAGTTAAATAATATTGAAGAGTTCCCTGTTCTAGAATCCTGACAGATAATTTCTACCTCCCCGACAGCGTTAGCTGCCATCACTTGAGCACAAGCTATAAACACCAGCAGTTGCCTGAAGCCTCTGCTCTTCAATTTTGTACAGCAGGAGCAAAAAAGATTTATCACGTCTTTGGATGAAATTGCAGTCTGCTCTCACTGCCTGTGTGATACAGTCTGGAACCACAACTACAGATCCACCTGGTGCTTCCCTAAATCTTTCTGGGGTGTTGTTTCTGATGGCAGTATTAGAGTGTGCACAGAAAAGGGCCACTGGTCCATCAGGGCAATCGCAAACATATATACGAGCAAGGCTCTGGCTATTGGACCTGGTGGTGTTAACTAGGGAGTTGGGTTTCAAAACTCCTGGGTTTTGGGGTGATCTGTCAGCCAATCAGCTCTTGAGTAAGTTACTTTACTATCATTGTGCCTCAATTTACCCTCTGGAACCACATTTACTGGAACATAATAGCTGAGCTCAGTGCTGTTTTTGAAAGGTGCATAGAAGGGATGCTAGGCAAATGCAAGGCAGTCTTTATTTTATATCCTTTTTAGCAAAGTCCTGATTCACACCTGCCTTACAGAAATTCACACCAGTTGATACATTTATTTAACGCTTCTTTTCTGATCATTTACTTAAGGTTAATTAGTGCCTCGGACAATTTTCCTCTTGTGCGTGCTGCACACAGAATAGCTCTTAAGCACAGGTGCACACTGCGGAGAAACACGTACACACACGATTTCACCCTTGCACATGCACTCTCTCTCTTTCGCACATACTCGCGTGCACATTCTCCATCTCTCGCCTGCCCTTTGCACCAACCCAGCTCTCAGGAGAGGAGTTTGGAATTGACAGCTGGCGGCGTGGAGAAGCCTGCTGCGTGCAGCAGGTGCCTGGGAAGGTGTGAGCTGCTGACTCCTGCTGAGTTGTGCTGCCCGACTGCTGGGTTTCACTGGGGTGGATTTTTCATATGTGTTGCATTGCTGTCTCAGAGCTGCAGTGTCACCCACCTGAGCTGGATCTCTCCTTTATTGAACTGTCCCGGCAACCCTGGTCACTTTCTCTGTGCAGGGAGAGGGATGAGAACTGCTAACGCATGGATGGATTTTGTTAATTTAATTGTTTCATCAATGCACAAAGCAACCATGAGATTGCCTCGTCTGACTCCTTTATATCACAGGCTATTGTGATTTACCCCATGTATGTTGTATTGAGTCTATTAACTTGTATTTGTTGAAGAAGCTTCCAGAAAAGCATCCATTCTGATCTGGAGGCCCCAAGGGATAGTAAATCTACCAGTTCTCTTGGCCTTTTTTTAGTGGTGAGTCACCCTTGCTGCTAAAACAATTGTGCCTAACTTTGATTTAGAATTTGTCTGGCTTTAACTTCTTATGCCCCTGCCCACTAGATTGGAGAGCCCCTTAGCACTTAATGTTTTTCTTGCCCTGAAGGTACTTATACAGTGGAATCAAGTGACCCCTTGATCTTCTAAGTTAAACAAGATTGGGCTCTTGAAATCTCACTCTAAGGCAGTGGATCTCAAACCTTCTGAACATCTGGTCCTCTGTTAACCCTTGGCCTCTGTCACAGACCAGCCTGTGCACTTACCTTCAGACTTCTGATAGAAAAGATGCAGGGGAGTCATCTATGGTCCACTTCCCACAGCCTTGCTGACTACCAGTGCTCCACATAAGGGATGTATTTTCTCTCTCTAAGGCATTTTCTCCAGTCCTTGAACCATTCTTTTGTCCCTTTTAAGCACTCATTGTACTATTTTGGCATGCCTTTTCAAATGTGGGTCCCAGACTTGTGTGCTGTATTCACCACTGTCAGATTCAGAGGTAAAAATCACTTCCCTGCTCCTCACTGCTCCCCAGCTATGCATTCCACTCCTATAAATGAAGCCTCCCTCTCCTTTGCTTTCTGCTGGTGCAGAGAGCTGACTGCTCCCAGCAGTGCTGGGGATGGGAATCACAGCTGCTGGCATATCTCCAGCCATAGCAGACCCTGATGAGAGAATCAGCTTTGTAACTCAGCTATGTAGGCTCCATCCAGGAGGGGAAAAGGGCAAGAAGCATCAATGGGAGGCATTCTTAGTTCAGGTGCCCCAGCAATTGGAGACACCATTGTCACAACCCAAAGGGTGTGATTTTTGTTTTTGTGTGTGCTTTGGCACCACTGAATTATTTTCCCGCCAATACGTAGCTTTCTTTGCAGCGTGCATTTCTTCTTTGCAGCTAAGAAATGCTCAGTGCAAAGAGTTCCCGCCATTTGTATGATAATTCGAGCCCCATTATTGGATTGCGTTAAATTATTCCCACGTGGCGGCTAGCGATTGGTTTGCTAGCCGTATAAAAGGCTTGGGTGGTTTCTGCCCAAGTTGGAGAACTCCGAGGAGAACCCCCGCAAGGGAGGACTCCACAAACACCAGGAGGAGGAGACTTCACGCTGTGTGAAGATCTGTAAGTGCTGTGGAGCCTATTGGACCCAGCGCATTTAAAGCAGGCAACAGGGGTCTGATCAGCCTCTAGCCTCTCCCCATCACCGAGCGCAAACCTCGACGTATCCCTCTCCCTGCGCGCAAAAAAAGGACCCACGGAGCCTAGCAAACTTCGTGTGAGTGAATTGTGAGTGAACAAAAGGATCCACGGAGCCTCGACAACTCCGTGGGAGTGATCGAATATTGTCTGAGTCCTCAAACGAGGATTTAAGCGGAGCTGTGCTTGGGAAACTGTCCAGCCTACACCGCGACCATCTTCGGTGTAAGTAAACAATCTTGAATCAACCATTACGCGTCCGTGCCTAATTCTAGCGTGTCACCTGTTCTCTCCGACCCAGCGTGCCCGGGCTGCTGGCCACAGCCTGCGCGGCGCAAAAAAGGTCCCGGATCGCTCCCCGCCGCCCGCACGTGGCGACGAGGATGGGATCTGGAGACGGCCCGCACAACCATGAGGGTCACATCTGACTGTAACATCTTCACCACAATGGCTTAGTGCCTCACAAGCCTTTGTCTATTTATACTCACAGCACCCTTGGGCTGCAGGCAGTGCTGTTATCCTCATTAGGAGACTAAGGCACAGACAGGCAGAGCCAAAACTGAACCCAGCCTAGATGCCCAGGTTAGAGCCCTGAGCACTCGGCCTCCCACCATCCAGCTCTTAGTGGTGTGTCCCTTGCCCTGATGCAGACTATTCCCTCCTCTGTATCTACAGCTGCAGACATGTCTTCACACAGCCTCAGTCTGTTCTGGTAAGCTTTGTGTTCATTTTCTCCAGTTCTGGCTCCTGACTTGGCTTTGGCTTTCTCTGACCCTGATTTTGGCTCTCCTCTGAACCTCAGCTCTGGCCCTGCTCTCTGGCCCCCCCGGCATCCTGACTCAGTTTGGCTTCCTTGACCCTGACCTCAGATCTTCTGTGGAATTTAGCACCGGTTCTGTGACTCCTAGCTCCTGATCTCGGCTTACATCTCAGATTACATTTCTTGGATCTCCCGTCAGCTCCAGTAACCCATGCCCCTGCTCTGCTGACCCACAGGTCGCTGCTAGCGGCCTTCTGAGGGTCCGGCTGCCTTCATCCTGGCCAAAACCCTCACACCTGCCCCTCTTCTTCTCTCCAGTCACTTTTGTTGCTCTTCCTTCCACTCCCTCATGCTGATCAGTATTTTCCTGGAGCAAAATTGCCTGGCATTCAGTGTGCAGAATGCTGGGCATAAATCTCTCCCAGTGCATCTTTCTTCTTGTAGGAACTCAGCAGCCTTAGGCATGCCACTTAAGGGTACAGAGTGAAAGGCAAACTGTGGGCTGTCTGTATGCCCCCTAAGCACTCACTTCTGCACTTCTCTGTGTTTGAATATCATGTTCCTCTTGCATAGTGTGATTTCCATCCCCCTGAGATTTGACATCTCCCAGGGCTCCCCTTGCTCTTGCATGGCTCCTTCTCACTAAAGTATAGGCTGGGCTTTTGGCTGCTGCTCCTAATCTGCTTCTTGCAGTGGTTGGCTCAGCTGGAAGCATGGGTCATTTTCCCTCCAGCTTGTAACCTACCCAGTTTGCAATGAGGACATAGGATAAGTCATTCAAGTGCTGTTAGACCTTCATTGCCTTCCCACAATTCTCCCATGAACCCAGAAAGACAGACAAGTTCTCCTACAGTTCCCTGCAAAATAACTATAGGGTGTTTCTGCTGGCTAAAAACAGTGAGATATGACATGCACAGGGAAGTGAGGCTTGCTGTAGTTGTGAGGATAGTCACTCTGATCACCAGGCTGTTCAGTGTGGACACTCAGACCTAGGGACTGCCAACCCGGGTGCCAACCACTTCTGTTATCTCTGCAGTGAAGATGGGCACACATGGAATTGCTGATTCTGGGGCTGCTCCACAGTGGAGTTTCTGTAGGTTGTAACAGTGTTGTGGGGCAAGTGGTTTGTATTAGAGTGGGTCAGAAACCAGGAGGCAAAGCATGAGCTGTGGAGAAGCAGAGGCAGAGATGAGCTTGGAGGCAAGTTCTCTTTTAGGAGAAATTATTGATAACACCCAGAGGGAACGGGATGCAACAAAGAGTATGGGGGTGCTACTAGCAAAGCGTTGATCTTTACCAGCTGTTTTATGTTCTCCGAATCCCATTCATTTCTTTGTTCCCTCTGCAGCCTCAGCCTGATGTTGATGAGAGTGGTGGCTCTGGAAGCACTCAACCAGCCTCCCAGCTTCCCAAGGGACAGAGCTTTGTGCAGAACCATTTTCAGGCACAGTACAGGTAAGTGTGGGGGAGGGTGAGATGTGTCTTATATCACCAGATCTTCCTGCCCCATCCTTTGCTGTGGAGCTCACAAACCTCCTCCACCCCAGACTTCACCCTGAGCAGTGAGCAGGGCAGGGCTGTGGAGAGGTGATGGTACTGAGAACATGGTACTTGGGTTCAGGACCAGCCCACACCAGCTGTCAGCCACTTGCGGCACCTGGAGCTAAAACTCAGTGGGTTTCCAAAATAAGCAAGTGGTGCTGGGAAGGGATCCTGCCATGGCAGATGAATGGAAACCTCTTGTGGCTTTTGCTGTCTAGGAATATAACCTGCAGCTGCATGGAGAAGCCAACTTGGCTATCACATGTAATGACTTGTGGCCAGGATCTGTCCTCTCCTACTTGAGTGGAAAGAGAGAGTCATTCCAGAGAGGTAGGTACACAGGGATTACAGGGGTGTGTGTGACATTACTTGGGGCCCTTCCACTCTTGGAGCATAAATTGGGACCCGTCTGAACCTCCTTCTTTATCTCACCACTTGCCCATACACATTCATTTTTTCAGCCAAGAGTTCTGCACAGACATGGGTACATATTCATGCACATACTTTCCCAACTGATAGTGAGATCTCATATACACTCATGCACACACACGTACACTTACACAGAGATGACAGTTTTTAAGGATGTGCTTAAGACAGTCAGAAACATAATGATGCCACAGCCCCTTCTTGCCCTCTCCCCCTACGTATCTTCTAGTTGCACCCTGCTCACTAGCGAACACACGCAGCTTGTCCTCCTGTTAGCCCTGCAGAGCCCCCTGGGGTGGGAGAGCAGGTGGGACTCTCCCTTGGGCAGCTGAGGCTGCAGGAACCTTACTTGTTGGGGATGATATCAGAGGCAGAAGGTACTGAGCTGAGTTTCCAAATCGTAGGCTGAGTTTGTGGTGCTGCATTGGAAAATCACCTTTACAGTTGTAAACTGATACAATTTGCTCTGGAGGTGGTTGAAAGAGAACCCTTGCTGGGGATGTTTAGAGCTTCCTGACTTTAACTGCACTTTAAACAATCCCTGATGTTTTCCATTGCTGCCGGGACCGTGCTGTGGAATAGTGAGTTGGACAAGTCTGTGACAAGGCTGTGAGGCTAAAACAGGCTGTCACTGCAAAGATCCATTCTAGGTGACAGCCCTAATAGCTGAGATTCACTGGCACCTTTCATCCAACCATCCTGAAGCACTGTGCAGATTTTACAGACAGGTGCAGAGGAGTTGCTTCCCCCATCAGTGAAATGCAGCCACTTACGGGGTGGAGCATGAAAACATGCAGCCATCCTCTGCTGTACTTTGTATAACAGTTTAGGATGGAATGAGAAGAAGATTATTATACCCAACCCAAAGTACAGGAGGAATTTTGGGTGGGCAAAGGGTAATGATACATCTTGCAAATCAGCCATGAACCTTGGATGACACCCTTACTCTTGAAGTGCTATGGGACCTATAAAGTCTGTGTGTGGAAAGGGCATAGACTTTATTTTTAATCTGAAAGGCAACACCCTAAAGCAATTCTGCACCCCATAACTGCAGGTATGCTTGGTTGGGTGATGTGTCAGAATAGAGTTCCCCCTGCTGCCCCTCCAGCATGCCCAAGTGCAGGTACTGCAGGAAGCAGCTGATTCTGGTTCTTGTTGCTGCTGTGCAAATGCTACGGTCATGCTGGTTCATGGGCAGCCAGGTCTGGGAATCTTTTGAGGCATGTGGGGAGCAATCAGGATCAGAAGGAATATGCAGAATCTGGGAAGCCAGAAGCTGGGAGGTCAATCTGAAGAGCTGAGTCAGAAAGCCGGAAGGTCAGGCAGAGCATGGAGTCAGAAGGAAAGCTGGGTCGGGTAGCCAGGAGATGAAGCCAGGAGTTGGCTTAGGAAGCTGAAGGGTCAGGGTGAACATGGAGTCCAAGGGCAAGCTGTGTCAGGTAGCCAAGGGACTAGTCAGAGCTGGTAGAGGCACAAGTCAGGGGTCAAGCAGTCTGGGTACAGGTTAAGCCCTGCTGCCCAGACATTTCCTCTTCTGCATCAGGGGTTTATATGGGAAGAGATGGTGGGGTCAGCAGACCCTGGCTGGCCACCCCGGGTGGCAGGGAGTGAGTGAATGACCAGACCCAGAGGGAAATTTCTGGCTGGTTTGCTTGACCTGAATGTTCAGCCAGAGAGGTGGCAGGCTGGGATGAGTGGCTGTGCCAGGCAGGCTGAGATCCCAGGTTTGAGGCCATGGCCTCACAGCTGTTTAGGATTTACTGTGGACATGTTACTCTGAGGCATCAGATTCTGGCTGTGTCTGGAGATGGGAGACTGGATCACAGAAAAGTAGGGCTGGAAGGGACCTCACAGTCATCTAGTTCTGCCCTCTGCTCAAGGCAGGATCATCCCTGACTAAAACATGCTAGCTAAGTGTCTGTCCAATCTGCTCTTAAAAATAATTATTCTAGCAGTTACAACAGTCACGGGCCAGGATCCTATTGTGTTAGGCACTAGGCAAACATGGCAAAAAGGTGGTTCTTGCTGTAGGGAGTTTCCAGTCTAAGTAGATTAGTAGTGTTGGCAGCACACTTTCTGCTAAGCCTCCAGGAGCATAATATGCTTGGAACAGAGGTTAGTAGAGCTGAACTGGGAGAGTGGAATGGAATCGGTAATTGTTGCAACTCCGTAGGAGGCCTGTTGATTAGGTGATTTCATTGCCCTGAGAGTGCTGTTCAAATGCAGAGCACTGCATCAGCCGCAGACACACAGGGAAGATCAGGAGTGACACCTCCACTTTGCATATTGGACACTAAGGCACGGGTAATCAGCCAGTCCAGGGCCATAGAGCACAAGAGCCAGGTTAAGTTCTCTGTACTATCAGGCTCGAAGTTCTGTGTTTGCACCACAAATTTACGTGGGGTGGCAATGTGGTACAGGGAGTAGGGTGCTGACCTGGGAGCCAGGAGACTGGTTCAGCCACTGACCTGTGACCTTGTGAAGGTCACTCTACCTCTCTGTGCCTCTGCTTCCCCTCCCACACTTTGTCTGTCTTGCCTGCTTGCTGTATAAATTCCTGGGGACAGTGACTGCCCCTTGCTAAATGTTTGTATAACACCTCCCACAATAAAGCCCTGACCTGAGCTGGAGCGGGTGCTTGTCTCATCACTGGTAATGCTAATTGTAACAAAACCTTTAAACAAACCTTAGACTTTCTTGTGGGTTTAAGAGATTTAAAGGTGTGTTTGTCTCAATACTACCTGGCTAAGAGAGGCAGAGAAAGTCCTGAAGAGCCTCAAAAATTGCCCTAAACACAATGTTCAGTCCCACATCAGAAGCACAGCTGTTACTGTTAAAAACTCGCTGTTGCCAGTGACTACTGTGGGCTGGTGCTTGTGATCATTGTGAATTCAAATTTCTCTGTACTTGGAATAGGAAATAACAGTTGTTCAGTCTGTTGGCTTTTTGGGACAAATCTTCTCAAAGTGCCACAGCTAGTTAGGTCCTCAGCCCGATTTCTGGAGCTGTGGAGAGAAACATTCATACTTTCAGATCTTTTGAAGTCTTGTCCAGCTCTTGGCATTTTTTTGTTTTTATTTTAGTAATGTTGCTACAATAGCAAATGAGAAGTATCATCTTGGACTCCTCCAGACTGAATCTGTTCCTTGAGAGATTATTCCAAAGGTGTATAGTCTGCCTGCTGTTGCTTCTCCATGAAGCAAGACTATCACAAAGACATCTGCTTCCCCCAAATCTGATAGCGCAGCATTATGCATTTCAGAGAGCTGGTGGCATTGATGCTATTCCAGGAAAGGAGACTTAATAAGTAGCAATCTTGCTGAGATATTCATGTGCCTTTTACCACTGCTGTCTGAATGTAAATGATCAGAAGAACCAATCTGGAAATAAAATTTCAAAACTTGTTTAGAAACAAGATGGCAAAAATCCTCATAGTAAAGAGCACTCGAACTGTTCTGGGTGGAACTGCTGCATACAAGGACGGTTCTTGGGCAGTCTCTGGATGGGATGGTCTGGGAAATGCTCGGAGGGGAGCCTGCCAAGAAACACTTAGCTGCTACAGGGGGTGACGTTGGTTGTTCTCTAGATCAACAGGGGGGCAACTCTTCTGGCACGCATTCCACAAATTTGCCTGGCACCCTTCCAACATGCCACTCCAACCCCCTTTCCCTGCCCAAGAGTGGCTGGTGCTTCCTGCCCTATCCCGCTGCTCAGCTTTCTTCTCCTTGCCCTTTCTACCACTGTGCTGCCTGTCCCTTTCCTGATCTGTCACGTGCCACACATGACACTTGTGGCATATGTTCCACAGATTGGCCACCCCTGCTCTAGATGGTACTGCTCTGCAGCCTTTCACTAGACAAACACCCTGGCATTTGAAGCCATTAAATAACCAAAGACATTTTGTTTGTAAAAGATGATGTGTTAACTCTGGGGTTCCAGCATAGTCCATCTGACCTCCAATAGCATGACAGGGGTGGGGGGAGCAGGGCACCAGCCCTGGGTGCTGACTATGAGGGGGTGCCAGAATCCCCCCATAGAAAGCTTTACTGTGTCAAGGGCATCCCTATCCTGCCCAGCTATAGGAGTCAGGCAGCACAGCCCTAGACCCAGCAGTGCATTGGGGGGTGAGTGGAATGGTGCTTTCTCCCCCTTCACCCTGGGGAGTCTCTCCCAGCAGGCATAGCCCAGTGCCCAGCAGCATATCTCGGGTGGGTGGAGGAGGAAGTGGGGGCCCCAAGGGCAGCTTCCAGGTAGCCTATGCTACAAGATTGCTGTCTCTGTCGCTGCTGCCCGGGCTTTCTGCATAGGGAAAGCAACTTCTACTGCTGCTGTCACCACTGCTGCTGCTGTAACAGTGCTGGCTTCAGTGGCAGCAGCAGCAGCTGCCTTCTGTGTATAAAGACTAAGCAGGTAGGACTTCTCTTCCCCTCTCCCCCCCACCACGCTGATTGGCATACCCCCACTCCCACCTCCACCCTGGGTGCCGAGTGAGCTTGCTATGCCTCTGCTGACTTCCCAGATTTCTTGCTCTGGTTTCAATTAATGATAATTTTCTTCATTACTACTGGTCCTGATTTCATAGACAGTTGATCCACCCTGGTGGCTGCCCATATGGGTACAGTGATTTTTTTTTTTATCAAGTCAAAGGGAAAAAAAAGAGCTGTAGCATTGTTACTGGAGAACACAGGTGAGCACTATGATTGCGCTCCAGCTAAATTTCTGAGTAAAATAACAGCAAACAGACCTAGTTTGCCTCAGCTCAGCAAGCAGAAGGAGAAGATAACACCTGTACAATCAGGGTACAGCTGGCAGGCATTAGCATACCTGGTAAGACTGAGGGAATGTCAGATGGGCATTAGTTGATTAGGAGGCTTAGAGATTAGGGCGTTACATTTATTCCTCTGCACATGTCACATCACAGTCTGTGCACGGGTGCATTGAAGCCTTGGCTCTGGAGTGGGGAGGGAGGGAGAGCAGAAACAAACAGGTTAGTGGGGCGATCTGTACGCTTCAGCTTTGCTCAGTTTTGTGGTGGAGATTTGCTCTGAACTCCTTTGTAAGTGCCACAAGTCACAGCACATATATTGTCAGCACTAGGAAAAGCGCCAGGAAAATCCGGTGCTCACTGCAAATGGATTAAATTAAATGGACCCATTCAGCAGCAGTGAGTTCCTGTGTATTATTGTGGTTATAACTTGGTGACTTGGAATACTCACTAAGTAACTCACCTATCGTCTCCAATGAGTTCAGTTTGTATATAAGCTCTCAAAGGTAGGGCCAGATTGTCCTCGGTGGTTTTTAGATCACTGAGCACCTTGGCAGCACTCTGTAAATAATAAACCATAGTGAATAAGTAATCTGAGACAGTTGATGCAAGCCTCGATTGATCAGATATTCTGGGCTGTGGAGGAAGTGTTTTCTGTCACTCAGTAGGAAACAGCCTTGCCTCTGATCTAGCACTGAAACAGTGCCCCATTGTGGTTTGAGAGGTCTCGGTGCCACTGATGGTGGCATCTTTGGGCATTGTTACACGTGCATGCATCGCAATGCCAGGCACCTTGAAAAGCACCCGGTGCTGTGATGCATGCAGTTGTATAAGTGGCGAAACACATGTCAGCTCTGAGAAAATGCCGGCGGTGTGCTTTTGAACTAAAACGCCTCGCAGGTGCCTTAGTTCAAAAGTGCACCACCGCCATTTTCTGCGGCAAGTCTCCGGCATATCACTGGAAAAAAAGTATGTGTATACATGCCCTTTGAGACTAAATGTATAGCAGAGATTCTAACCCCTGGTGGTCCATAAATGTCGGTTGATAACGGTGGGATGTGGGTTCATTTGGGTCCAGCCAGACTACTAACTCTCATAATAGTTGCGTTCTGCTTTCCCCAAACTCCCTTCCTAGATTCCTTTGCAAACTGTTTTTTTCACTGACATGAGCTACACATGAGTGTAATTGTTGGTGTAGGGTGCTAAACAGATGCCTCATTCACCCCGGGGTCTATTATCATTATTTAGCTGTAGATCGAAGTAGCAGTGTGTTCATGTGTGTATGCACCATGACTTGGTGTTCTCTGAGTGAAGGACACTATGTAAATGGAAACGATTATTATGATTAAGATTTCAAGTGGAATGGATTGGAAAGGGTCTGAGGTATGGATATGGAGAGTGTTCTAGTAGATGGGTTGCTGGTGAGCGGATGTGATAATTTTATCTGTGTGGTCCCTACCATTCACTTAGATATACTAAGCGAGCTCTGTCGCTGGCTGATGGCAGATCTGGTCTCCTTGGAGATCTCTTTAAGCCCCAGCTGTTATTCTGATTGCTATTATTATCTGAAGAGCTGCACACACAAATATTTTGCCAACCTTGAGTGGAGGTATGAGCACAAAGGGTGTGATTTGGGGCCTGCTGTGGCTCCCATAGTTAGACAAAGGTCAAGGATAAAGTGTCTCTCATTCCCCACTGAAGAAAGTGGGGAAGGTGTTGGCTTTGATTTCCAGGCACATGGTTGCTGTAGGATGGGAAAGCTTCCGACTGAACTAGGGAAGACAGATATCTCCTTAACTAGAAGTTACACATGCTTGTGGTCACCGGACCATAGTTACTCTGTACTTTGAGCGGGAAGTAATTGGTGTTGTTTCTAGTGAGAGGCTCTTGAAAGGCACAAACACAGGTGCCAGTGTAGCTATTGTAGGGGAGGGTGTGATTCACAAAACAGCTGCATTGGTAGAAGCCCTAGTTGTGGTGTAGTTATCTCATCAAAAAAGTGCTTTTGCCAGTATTTATTTTACTCACTGATATCAGTTTGCCAGCAAAAGCACACTCTTGCTGACACAAGGTACATCGATGTTAGGAGGGATTTGCTACCATAGCAATGCAGGTATACCCATATCAGGGAAAGTTTAAATAGAGACAGCGCCTTTGGCTCAGTCTAGACTGGGGAAGCAAAGTGCATTCAGTAACATGTTCATTAAACACCACTTCGAAGTTCTAGGGTTGACTAGTTAACCTCTTTATGCTAAGCAGTGTTTAGACGTATGTTAATGAACATGTTCTAACTATAACACCATTGATAAATGCACTTCATTTTCCTTGTCTAGGCAAGGCCAGACCAGACCTTCTGCTTCAGGAATGTCTTTTGAATCGATAGAATGGTTTTGAAAAGGCAGAATGGTTTTGAAGGAGTGTTGCTGGGATGGGGATGTACTCTGCTGATGTGTTGGGTTCATACATATGTAGTGAGCTGTTGACATGCATTCTGCGCTCAGTTAAACCAGTGGAAGATTGTATATGCTGTATCATGAAATAATGGGACCCAATTTGCTACCTGTCTATTACAGTGAATAGAAAAACACCTCGAATGGATTTGGTTCATAAATGGAACCAGCCTTTCCTCTGTGCACTTTACAGAGAGAGGAGCTTTGCTGTGAGTGAAACATGCACTTGCCCTGGAGTCAATAGGATGAAAAGGGGATAGTGACTGGCCAAGAGTATGAAGAGGTGTGATTCCTGATTGATATAGCTGGGCCAGTGGAAGCCCTTAGTGCAGACAAGTTATTAAACTGGTGTAAGTGTGCTAAAACTGGTGTAGCTGGTTTCACTTGTGGGTAATGTGTGGCAACAGTTTTACCACCCTGGTACAAAGTGCAGCTTTCCTGGTTTGACTGTGTCAGCAGTCACAGGGGTTGCTGGCCTCTGCTCATTCCTTTCCTGCTGCCAAAATAACGATAATGAAAGTTACTTAGGCTTTTCAAACATCCCCTATAGCCCTGTGCTGAAGGGAGGGGACCTGTCTCCATTTTGCAGATGGGCGATTTGGAACTGAGACAGGGTCAGTGACTGACCCTAGAGCATGGGGCAGCACTAGAGCTTTCTAGGCACCTCTTCTCTAACCATTAGAACAGACTGCCTCAAAGGAGCATCTTTTCTGTGTTATTGCATCCATCTCCATGGCAACAAAATATGTTTTTTGAAACAGGATCACCATTACAGCAGAGTAGATGCTGCATGCTTGTGCAAATTTGTTGGACCAAACTTGGGAAGCTGCTTCATCCTTTATGTTGCAATGCAATGGGATTGAGCATAGTAACCTCTCTACTGTAAAACATAAGCTTCCATTGCCTTGGCTGGAAAGCCATTTTCATTAGCTAAGACTGTAACAGGCTACCTTACAAGAGGTGGCATCGCATAGGGCATGAGCTGCAGTGCCCGGGGCCTCCTGATTGCAGAGGAATAATCTAAGGGACGACAACAACAACATAATAATAAAACCAGGGCAAGTGAAATCAAGGACCTTTGAATAGACTTGTTCTGAAGCCCTGAAGCAGAAAGCTGCCCTGGGGGCACCAGTATCTGCCGACAGGGTCAGCAGCATTTGGCTGCTCTCAAAACACCATGCGAGTGCGCAGAATCATTTCTGGTTTTGCCTCAGCAGCACATCCCAAAAGCTTTATTTAAATAACAGGCATTTAAGTGCATTTAAATAAGAGCTGCAGAGGCAGCAAATCATTCCCAGCCCTTGTCCGTCCCTGGGGTGATGTCACTGGGCTTATACAAGGCGTATTTTCAACTCCCTAAATTTGTGATGTCTCTGGCTGCTGCCACATTGTTCTCCAATTTACCCAGTTGACAGCATGAGAGCAGCATCTCCTGCTGATCAGTGAGAGCCAGCTCAGTGGCTGTCTGAGAGAAGCTGAAGGCTTGATAGGAAATTGTCAAAGGCCTTTTTCTTAGAAATATAAGCAATTTTTTCTCCCTCTTCTCTCCGGAAATATTGCAGCAGAACCAGAATTTCCCCTGAGCAAACCTGTCCCACTTTACGTCCCGTTTGGTGGCCTTCTGGAGTTGAGTTAAATTACGTCCATAGGGTGAAATCCTGGCACCGCTAGTGTTTTACCTTTAACTGCAATGGGGCCATTTGCATCTAAAGGATTCTTGTTCCATCAGCTCTTAGAGAGGACCAGGATGTCGTTTAACAAACTGAAGGACTTCTAGGTAGTCCATTGTCTAGTTCTCCACTGAGTGCACAGTCCCTGTCTGTCCTTTTGAGGATCCAGACCTTGGAGGATGGTGTTACCATTATATGATGACAGCACTCCTCCAGGATTATCTCTTTTTCTTGGTGACCTCTGTGCTCTTTCAAAACAATGGCATCTCTGTCACATGCTGCAGCAACCCAAAGGGAATGTCACCAATCCCTCCTAGATAAATAAGTCACCTGAATCTCCCTCTGACCCCTGTGCTGTCCACAGGCCTTTATGACAGCATTGCAGCAGGAGGCACATGCTTGGCATGCCAAACTTTATCCATCTCCAATTAATTCCTCTCCATACATAAAGAATGGTGCTTTAATTTTCATTAGTCTATCAACTCAGATCTGTGTGTTTAAAGCTTGTCTCTATGCAAAAGGATCTATTAATTTGCAATGCTGCTTCCCTCGGAGTTTGGTAGGTTTGAAAGGTGACAGATAACTAGGTTTCAAGCCTAAAAGGATTTTGATTGGGTTTTTAATTTTTTTTTCTTTTTTTAAATGAGAAAATGGAAAACTGATGGGGAAAAAAAAGAAAGCATGAGCTAAGGTGGTTAATGGTATTAAATATTCATTGCTGCAGAGACTTTGATGGAAAGTTTCCTTCAAGATGAAGTAGCCAACACAAAATGGCTCTCTTTGTTAGGAATTTTCCCTTTAACTTAAAGGAAGCCAGCTGTCCAACTAAACCCCTGGTTGTTCTGGACCCAGGCAGATTTTAGCATGGCAGTTTTCATTGCTAGAGGTAATGCAGATTTTCCTCAGAGTGGCTTCTCCACGGGGTGACCTGGAAAGGGAAAACCAGTTTACCCATGTGCTTCTTTTGTTTTCTTGTGATAGAGCTTGAAGGCCTGAAAAGTTGTTAGGCTTTCTACATTTTTATTTTACTACTTTAATGTATTCTTGCTTGTGTGTTTAAAATATCAAAAAAATATGTTTGCAGTGTGAGGTTTGTTGTTGAGCTTTTATTGGGGTTTTTTTTGCAGGGGG
>NW_005843405.1:123888-139404 GCF_000455745.1 Alligator sinensis | reverse complement strand
GGGGGTTGGAGAATCTTATTGGAAGACTAGAGAATTGAGGTGGAACTTTTTCATGGCCTTTAATTGAAGCTGAAGGTGGAAATATATTTAATCTTTATCAAAGGAGTTGTTTTTTATCCCAGTGTCTTTCAGGAGTTTGATGCTGACAAAAACAGGGAATGCAGTTTAAGCAGTCTATCAGTCATTTCTCAATGACAAACCAAGTACTCAGGATAATGTAATGTAACAAAGACAGCCTCTTCTTCAAGGATCTTACAATCCAAATAAAAGACAAAACACAGATTGACACAACAGCCTAATGGAGGAGTACAAGGAAATAGTAGGACCGTACTGGTTAATGTGCTGGGCCACTAGATCATCCCATGCAGTAGTTGCTACACATGCCCAAGGTTGGACTTGAAAGAAATAGATAACTTTAGGTTTGCTTTTCAACCCTGTGAGCCCCAGAGGGTAATAGGAATGGAAAGGCCAAACAGAGGGGAAGATGCAGGATCCTGGAGGGCAAGTTTGGGAGACCCAGGGACAGTCTCTGCAAAAGGCAACTTGTATCTGAAGTCCCAGATTGCTTCTAGACACCTGCAGGCATATATATCATACTTACCGAGCAAAAAGGGGGTGATCTGAGGTACTCAGCTTTGCAAAACAAGTGATTCTGCAGAGCACCACATCAATGGCTCTGTTAGCAGCCCTGAAAAAAGATTGTGCTGCTCAAGGCAATCGGGGACTAGCATGCCACTGACACTACCAGGGTCCACATGCTGCCATCTGCGGAGAAAGTGCCCAGGAGCAGCGATGTCCTATTACAGTTGACTTGTTCTTGCCCTGGTGGTGGTGGTGGAGGAAAGTTGGTAGAGGCACCCCAAGGACTTCCAAGGACAAAGTCAGCTTGAGGGAGTCTGCGTGTAGCAGTTCCCTCCTTCAGTCCTGGGGCAGGGGTGCTCGTAGTGCAGCCAGGATCCTGCAAGAGGGGAAGTCTCCTAATCGTGTTGAGCTGCAGGAGAGCTGGAGCTGGGTGCTGAGGATACCTGTGACTAGAATAAATGCCAGAGGCTGGCAAAGAGGCTGGCCCTTCTGAATGGGAGGCAGCTACTGCCATATGAGACTTTATTTCTGGCTTCAACCTGGATGTAACAGAAAAGAGGGAACAAAGGCTGATTAGGAGGCCAAGAGGTGCTGCTTGCTTTATGCCTTCTCACAAAGAGAGGAGCATGCTGCTTAGTTCTCCTGTAGGTTTTCACCAATGGCTGTCAAGACAAGCCATTATCACTGTTCGTTGACTTACTCAAGATGGTCTGGGAGCAAAAGTGGGGCAAGAACCCCCTGACTGGCACTGGCCGTGAAGTTGTGCTCTGTGTCCTCACCCCTAGTCTGAGGGACTTCTCTGGGTTAAGCAGATCTGGGTTCAAGGGAGGTGGCACTGTCAGGAGGTAGGAGCAGGGAGTGGGGTTTGGAGGCTTGGATTCTGTTTGTCCGTGAATATAACTGGGATAGTAGCACTGTGCCCGTTAGGCTAGAGCTAGGGGTGCTGGCTGGAAGGGGCCTCAGACGCAGGTTAAATTGTGCTGCTTCCCTGATGCACGCAGCAGGAGCTTCCTCCCAGTGGGCAATGAGAGGCACTTTCCCATGCTGCTGTCTGTCATATGGTGGGGAGAGGGGAGTAGCTAGTCCCTGCAGGAGCGGAGGGTGCTGCTCTTTGGCAGGATCTAGGTCAATGGTTCTCAATCTTTTTAGACTTGAGGCCCCCCCTCCATAACCCTGGTGAACTGAGCAGCACCCCATTTCAAAATCCAGATGTGTTACGGTGCTTACCTCTTTGCAGTGGGGCTGGGCATGGGCAGATCCAAGATTTTCTAAAGGGATGTGCAACACACTACTCTTTGGACCATAGGGGATGGGGGCAAAGTGTGCCTGGAGCCCCTGGGGCACTGGACAGAGAGCAGGTACACAAAGAAGGGAGGGCCCACTGACATGGCTGCTGTTATCCCTGCTTGGGGCAGGCCCAGAGCTGTTCCTGCCCTGCTCCAACTGTGGGCTGTGGAGAGCAGCTACACGGGGTGCCAGGCTCACCTGAGAACAGAGGCTGAGGCAGCAGTTTTCTCCTTCCAGCACCTCCTGGACCAGGGCAGGAGTTGCTCTATCAGCTGGGACAGCGATGGCAGTGGCAGAAGTGGGGTGCATCAGCAGTGCTGCACCCCCTGGGATCCACCCTGGGGTGTGGGGGAAGGAGCAGCCAGGCAGTATTGTGCTGACCTCCTTGCAGAGGGCCGAGCTGTGGAGTTGGGGGGTGGCCAGGCTGGGAAGAGCTTGAGCTGATCTGCTTATCTCCCCACACATTGCTTATCTTCTCTCACCTTGCAACACCCTTCAAGTGACCCCCCCCCAGCACCCCAGGGTGCCACAGCACCCTGGCTGAGAAGCACTCATCTGGGTGCTTTTGTGGTCTCTTTCACTATTTCTTCTGTCTAGGAGAGGTTCCAGATATTTCTCTAGTCTCCAAATGTGACACTCCACTTCCAGCCTCCCCTTTGCGACAGGACCTCAGCTTCTCTATGAACCTAGCCCCAGAGCGCCCAGCTGCCTGTGCCTCAAGCCACTGTCCTGACAGCCTGGAGTGGGTATCGCCACTCTTGTCTTGGTAGCCTAATGCCAACTGTGAAGCCAAGCTGTCCCTCACTTTGGGGTGACTTTGCTGAGGACTTTAATGTGTATTGCCATGACAATGCACAGGCATTCAGTCCTCACTAACAGCAGGAGGGATCAGTGGCTAAATCCCATAGCCACCTAAATTCCTCTGTCCTTGAGGTGAAGCTGGCCACTTCAGCCACAACTCAGCCATGTAGAGATACACAATATCAGCAGTGTAGGGGAAAACAGCTCCATAGCCAGGTGGTAGCCAGCCACAGAAGCTGGAGGGGGCAACCAGTGTTCACCGTCAACATTTTTCACGGGCCACACTGCAGTTTGTCGACTCTCTTACCCAGCATAGCTAGCACAGAGCGTGGATAGGGCAGAAGATGAGCGCTCCCTGCTTTTTAGCTCTCGGGGCTTGCATTTCCGCAGAGGCAGAATTCTCTCCTCTTCCTGCCTGCAGAGGACAAAGGCTCAGTTTCTCACAGCAATCAGCTTCTCACTGCTGGAAGCTTTCTCTGATTTGCCTACTTAGAAGCCAGTTTTTCTTTTGTGACAAGGAGAGTTTTAAAGTTTTTCTGCAAGTAATTTGCCCTTAAGGTGGTGATCTTGCTCTGAAAATCACGTAGCAACAACAGTAGCTCTTTTAGTCAGTCAGTCCATCCATCGTATATCAGACTCCGGTTTGGTGGCTTTGTACTGGTTGTTATCAGCCCTGGAGAACTAGCACCATCCAGAAGAGTGAAGACAGTAGGTGATTCTGAGAGTTTGACTGATGCAACTTTTACTGCTGATGAAAATGGACCATGGTGTGGTACCAGTTTGCCTCTGGTGAAGAACCAGTCTGACGCTTGAGATTGAAGAGATCCAGCTTTGTCTCTTAGGTCCTGGGCTGGATTTGCAGGTGCAGTAGTTAAAGAGGCATATTTTTTTTTTACTTAAAAATTGCATGCATTCACAACATGGCTTTGCAGATCCTCGTTTTATCAAATATTAAGTGTGCAAGGGGGAGGAGCCAGAACCCAGCGAGAAACTACAGCCAGTTCCCACAGCCAGCCAAGAGTGCTGAAAGATGTCAAGCTGAGAGCGGTGAAAGAGTTTAGGGCTACGTGACTGAGATGTTAGCAAAAAAGCTGGATTCTCTGGTTACAGTTCATTATTCTCTCTGAGGCCTGGGGCAAAGTGGACCTTTCTGTGTCTACAAGTAGTGTTTCACTTGAATCTGAGGTCCTGGAAAAGACAGGTGAATCTCAGTTCTTCTTTTGAGAAAGGAAACTTCAAAGCCTTTTCCTTGTAAAGAGCCTTAACTCTGTTACTCATTTTCCCAAGAGATCCCAGCTAGGGTGGGTTGACATTTTTTTCATCAATCAGTTTGAAATGAAAAGTTTTGTTCCCTTCCAGATTTTTACTTTTTCAATGAAAATCCCAAACCACCTGGGGCGGGGAGGTGCGGGCAGGAAGAATTGGGACCATAGTTATGGGTCCTTTAATAGCTGGGACAGTGTCAGAGACTGCGTGAGTGGATCTGTGCATGCGTGGAAGTGTATGTGGGTGGGTGTGGGGGATGTATTTGTATGTGCCTATGTGGAGGGGGTTATGCAAGTGGGTGAGAAGGCATGTGAAGAATTTATTGCATCTGGTTAATCTCCTGTTAAGTGGAGGCAATACATTTTACCTTGATTTCTCAATCTGCAGAACTCCATACCCTGTTCCTCTCTAACTGGGAGCAGATCACAGGCTGTTCTGTTTCCTGCACTGCTGAGGCTTAGTTTTTTGGCCAGGCATCATTGTTGGAAAGTAGTTGTTGGGAAGGTGCTAGTCTTGGGGGTTAAGGGAGACAATGTCCCAGGCAGCTAGGGCAATCTTCCGGATGCTCTGTCCCCAGTGGAGAGCAGAGGATTTGTGTGGCCAGGGAGATCATCTGCAGTGCTCTGTCATAGTGCTCACTGATAGACCTGCTGTTACTGGCTCACATGTTTTTGAGGGCAAGGGTGTGTTGACTGGGGAGCTGGGGGTATGTCTGATCTGACAGACTTCAGTCTAGTCGAGTGAGTAGTGCTGTCATCCTAATAGGAGTTATGCATACAACAAGTATCCCTTCCTTTTCATGTGCGCAGAGTAAGTGGTGTTGGCAGTGCGCTCCACCTACGTTTGGCTGGGTTGAAATGCAGGTCCCATTGAAACGACAAGAGCTTTTCCCCATGGCACTTGGCAGCAGTCAGGCAGCACTACCAACCCTCATACATGAGCAGTGATGCTTTCAAGAGAGCATATCAGTAACTCCTCCTTACATCATTCATGACTCCTTGCCTTTTTATACCCTGTTTGTTGTCTCTGGGCCTGCATGCTCACTGCATTTTGAATTGGTTACCAGCCTGAGTGAAAGCAGCACCCAGCTTTGGCCTGTGCTCCCTAGCCGAGCCAGCCACAGATGCAGCACCACAAAACTTGGGAGAGGGGGCTTTGTATGTGGATGAAAAGGGAATTAGAGGCAATGCTGGAGTACAAACCTGGGGTAATTCTGCTGCGAAGATATACCCAAGCAAGAGTGGATATTCGCATCTGATTTCCTCAGTGCTGCACCTGGCCATGGAAGGCTGTTATTTCAACTTCCCTGGACTCATTCTACATGCATTATAGAGCTAACTGCAGGGAAGTTAGCGCAGTTGAAAAAACTTCTGCAACTTGAAGACGAATCAGGCCCTCTGTGCAGAGGTCTATCCCTCTTCTTGCCTTTCTGTAGTAATTTTGATTGCTTCATGACCATATGAGAAGAGTTTCAAGTCGTATCCTTGGGCTCCCAGGATTTAAGCCCTTTTGAACTGCGTGGACACTGTGCTTGCAAGTTTAAAATTCTTTTCTAAAAATATTGGGTCCTTTTAGCAATGTTCTGTCATAGTTTAGCAGAGACCCGTAATTCCCTGTTTCTTTCCCAACCCATATGTGAATGGATTCAATCCAATCTGGACCGGTGTGAGACTGGGGCTATGTGGTTGTGGATGAAAATTTGTGGGACACCTCCTGATTTTTATAATCATTTATTACAGGTCTGGTTATAGATGGAGTATTACCCAGAACATTTCTATTACTCAGATCATAGCTGGGTTGGCACCCTACATTGTCGTGTTATTACAACAGTCACTTTTGGGTTATTGTCCAAGCCTTACACTATAATGCTTCAGGGAAATTCCAGCTCTCTGATAGCATAGTGAGAAATAGCATAGTGGAGCCATAATTCTGAAAAGTCTGGCAACTGATTGATAGAAAGTGGGTTTGATACATGAAGGCCAGCTGGTTCTACATCAGTGTTGTGTGCAACTTTATTAATATATAAGCTGCATCCACATGAAGTGCTTTGCCTGTACAATACAGCAAAAAAAACCCAAACCACATCTCTGTAGTGCTTTCGATATTATAAACACAAGCATCAGTAAATTAACTCCAGCCCAAGAGAGAGATCTGATAATTGTCCCCATTTTTAGATAACCACAACTTGAAAGCTTTAATCTAAATTACATTGAAGTCAAAAGGCTTCTGTTGTCTCCCACTGGCTTTGGATTAGGTCCCAAGGGTCAGTTATTTTATGGGAGTTAGGCACCTAATTGCATTTAAAAATGTGGTCTTAAATGACTTGCCCAAATGAATTGATGATAAAAGCAATGTGAGCCTTCTCTGCTGTACACAGCCTCAGTATATCAGCCCCAAATACAAAATCCAAATCCTTCTGGAAGATGGAGTGGAGGCTTCTTCACAGAAATCTTGTTCTCATTTCTGTCCTTCTTAGCAACCCTGAACATGCAGCTTTGTCTTCCTCTGTATGGCATGAGGAGGTTGTCCCACATCTCATCACTGTGCTCTCCGCTATAATGGCTGGTTGAGGTTCCTTTTAGGCAACCTCCTTGCTGAAGATATTCTTTAAGACAGAGGCTAGACTGCAATGTTGACAACTTGTAGTGTCATTCAGATGAATGGTTACCATCATAGTAACCAGTCCCAGCGCTTGAACCTGGATTGTAATGAATCTGCTTAGGAGCTAAGCAAACACCATTATGATTCACTCTCCTTTATCCAACTATTCATCTAACTATCTATCATTTTTAGTTGTAAGGTACAAGTAGCTTCTTTTTATAAAGGCTTAGTTATAAAGGGGTGCTACTTTGCTCTGGCAGATCTCCTGAGATCAAACAAAGCTGTGTGTGATAAAGACTTTGTGCAGAAAGTGTTGGGAACAGAATATAATTTGAAAGATCACCCTGCTGCTGCTGCTTAAATTAAAATAGGCCAAGGCAGTGGGGGACTGCTTGCTCCATATCCTCATGGGTGGAGATCACTGACACAGGCCTCATAATGCACCACCTCAAGTACTGGAGGCAGCATTTTTTCCAGGCACTTAGGCAGACAAGCAGGGAGGATAGAAGAAGTAGTAGACAAAACCAGCCTGAAACTCTTTTCAGCTTCCAAAATGTTGAGATTGCTCTCACTGGGGTGCACTTTCATGAGCTCTTGGCTCAGACAAGGCATATTGGTAAGCTGTCTTGCTGGCCATGGCACTGGTACTCAGGGAGTTGAGTGCTGTTCCCAGTTTTACTATAGTTTCTTTGAGTACATGACTTGATCTCTCTGGGCCAGGTTCTGATGTTCTTGCTTGTGCTAAGCAATGCCCTTTTTCTTAAGCCAGCTCTTAGCTGACATGAGTACTGGGCAGAAAGTCTGCCTTGAATGCGATCTGTAAAACGAGGACAATTGTTCCTTTGTGTGTGTGTGAGCTCTCTGGGGTGGGAACTGCCTATTATCGTGTGTGCACGCTGCCTACAACAGCAGCTCCCAATCTTTTGCAGCGGCTGTCCTACTTTAAACAGTCCATGACCCACATTGGAGTCTGAGCCCAGCTGCCATAACTGAATTGGGGGTGGGTGGAGATCCCCACTTATAGACATACACATAGACATTAGGGCTGGAAGGGACCTTGGAAGATCATCGAGTCCAGCCCCCCGCCCAAAGGGCAGGAAGTCAGCTGGGGTCGTAGGATCCCAGCAAGATAAGCATCCAGTTTCATCTTGAAGGTGTTCAATGAAGGCGCTTGAACCACCTCCGGTGGCAGGCTGTTCCAGACCTTGGGGGCTCGGACAGTAAAGAAATTCTTCCTTATGTCCAGCCTGAAACGATCTTGAAGTAGTTTGTGACCATTCGACCTCGTCATCCCTTGTGAAATGCTGTGACTCCATTTGGGGGGGTGCAACCACAGTGCACTACTTAGCTGGCCTAGCATCATGGGGCCCTGATTGCGGCTGGGCCCCCAATTGCTACTTTGAAAAAAGGTGATCAAAGGAGGAGGCAGAGGGCTGTTGTGTAGAGCGTGCAGCAGGGTCGGGGTGAGGCTGATGAGATGGAACGGAGCAAAGGGAGCCACGCTGGTGCGAGGGGACGCCTTGCTCTGGAAGGAGGGAGCAGAGGGGCTGGCGATGGCGGGACCCTCTGATGCCTTCCACTGTGGGCGGTCGTCAGGTGAGGTGTGTGCTTCCCCCCTGCTGGGATACTGGCTCTGTGATGGCCACGTGACTACCAAGTACACTGGTCTAGTAGTTTGTGCACGGTGACTGGCAGAGAGGAGCCATGCCTTCTAGTTTTCTGCTGCCTCCTTTTGGCCTC
Source organism: Alligator sinensis (assembly GCF_000455745.1). Taxonomy (NCBI): domain Eukaryota; kingdom Metazoa; phylum Chordata; order Crocodylia; family Alligatoridae; genus Alligator; species Alligator sinensis. Next base: position 131,127 of record NW_005843405.1, on the reverse strand, counting down.
CCCCTCGAGGGTGCTGAGTGCCCTTAGTTCTCATTGCTTTCAACAGGAGCAGTGAGGACTTGCAGGAAAGACTCAGCTCCTTTGCTGCTCAATCATAGCCAAGTCTCTTAACATTTCTGCCCCTTCCTCGGGTTCCTCGGAGGGGGTGCTGGAGCTTGCCCTGCTCTGTTAAGCTCTTTGTAGAGCAATGCCAGGAATTACTATTAGGGAGATCAAGCTACCTGCAAAATCCTCTCAGCTTCCCATCTGCAAACTGAGGCACTTTGAAACGGGGTGCACTTGGCACCGCTCTGTTGCTAGGTGACCGCTTTACAGAGTCCCACCAGAACATCCTTTTTTGTCACGAGCCGCCAGTGGGTGAAACGCTTTCTGCGTCCGATGAATGAAGATTAGCAGCACAATGGCTCTGTGAGGCGGACTAATGCAAACTATAAACAAGCAGCATAATTACTACTTAGGCCTGGGTAGAAAGGAAGCCAGGCAGATAATGCACAGTACAGCGTCCTGCTCTGCTCACAGATGAACCATTAGGGAACAGGAAAGCTGCTTTTGTTTCTTCTTCTCATATAATTGGCAATTTGCAACCCCCCAGGGAGCTATATAGCCCAGATTTCCCTGGCAAGGACAGAGGTCTCAGCTGAGGCCCTTTTGGAAAAGAGCCATGGCATGTGCCCACAGGCTGCATGCCGCACAGCAATACCCTGCATGCCTGGGTTAGAAGTCTGCAGCAGTCAGAACTGGGCAAGCACGTGCTGCCCATGCCAAGCCCGCACAAGGGTGGTGGGGTTGCACAGACAACCTGAATACAGGCTGATTCTGGTTCTGCTCCCAGAGACTGCCCGCATACAACACCGAGGGCGCAATCCCCTGGTAATAGAGCAGAGTGAGAAGCTGCAATGGGAAACAAAGTGTTGGAAGAAGCTTCCTGCGGGGGCAGCTAAGTCCATAACTGCATCCTAGAGGTGTCCTGACACTTTACTCTGCAGCGTCTGGTGAATGGGACAGTAGATGGGCATTGGTCCGCTGCAGGCTACAATCTACTTGAATGGCACACATGCTTTGTACAGGGATTAGGGAGAACCTTCCCTCCAAAGCTGAACTGGCACAAGGGGATGCCCTCTAATATACTGTCTGTGTTTGCATTAGTGTTTCCCTTTCTCGTTCACTTGCTCCAACCTCACCCCTTTTGAATTCACTCTTTGCTCTCTTTCTGTCTCCCTTTCTTCCCGTCCCAGCCAGTGCGTGGCACAAGCTGATCCCTAGTTAGAAAAATTCCACCCTGCCTCCATTTAAAAAGTGCTTATCAGTTGCAGTTATAAGTACGGTAGAACTGCTGTATTGTCCCGTTTATAAGTGGACCTTGCATATAAGTTGACTCCATATCTTCAGGTTCAATTTCAGGAGAATCAGCTTATTCCTTATATATATATATATATATATATATATATATATCTCAATAATACAGATAAAGCTGTTGAACAACTATTGCCCTTATACAATCCGATTGCCCTTACAAAATCCCCCAGGAAAATTGCATAGCCAAGAAAAGGCCCTAAATAGTTAATGCATTAAAAAAAACCCTAAAATAAGAATTAACAAAGGATCCTGTGTTCCAGAGATAACTTGCCCAAGGCTCGCCATGTTGCCTTCAGCCTTAAATTCCATGCCAATAGATAACAAGGCAGATATGTTTCATTAAATATAAATGGTTTACAAGTTTAAACAAAGACAGGCCCTTATTAAAAGAGCATTTAGAACCCAAAGCCTGGATTCAAACAATCCGTACTATACAGGTTCAAAGTTCATATTTTCCAAATTTTTGCGGGACAGGGAAAGGAAAGCATGGGTTTGCATTTATACCATTGTAACATGCTCATATCAACTCAGATCTGACCTCTCTGAAAGCTGCAGGGACATTCAGCTAGTTAGTGTTGGGGAAGAATGAAACATGTTGTTTTCACTTATTTTAAATTGAGCCTCAGATATGTTTAGCTTAGTGCTAGAAAGTCTCAGGATTGCTTGTCTTTTCCAGGTAATAAATGCACAGTTCACTGAGGGGAAACATTCATTTGGTTTTCTTTAAACCTCCAAGCATTCAACACTATGGGTCCCTGCCAGCTCCCCTTATGGGCATTTCCTGGCCCTGTGGTTCTAGGGGTGACCTGCCACACAGACCCTTCAGATCTGGGGACCCAGGGCTTTCCTGCAGGAGAGCCAGGGGTCTGGAAACCCCAGCTTGAAGTAGTGCTCTGAGATTTCTGAGGTCCTAGCTTTCTAAGGTAGCATTAAGGTCTGCATACAGGTCCAGTGGAGTAGACCAGGGAGATCCCTGGGAACTGTGGGGTGGTGGTGGCGATTTGGGTCAACCAAACTTTATAAATGATGTAAACTGAGCCCATCACTCCACCATCACCTTGCTGGCACAGATGTCCCTGCCTGACTCCTTTACGAGCCAGCCAGTGCGACCTTTAATAGCAGCACTTAGGGTCATCTGCTCTGGCGTGGTGGCAGTGGAGTAGATGGCCCCATACAGCACCCTAACGGTAGCAGAACGGATGATCCCACACACAGTGGCTGCTAGCCCCCAAGGGTGCCACACATGCTTGTCTGCTCTGATCATGGATGGAGTGTAGTTTTTATGGGTCTTTTTGAAAGGAAAAAAAGGCTGATTAATAACTGGAACAGTATAGTAGCCTTGTGAACCCTGGATACCTCCTGTAATAGTATCACAAACCTCAGGCTCCATGAAGTTCATCCATTTTCTGATAGCGATATAAAACTATACCTGTGCACAGCACAATTGCATAGGCTTTGGTTGTCATGGTATTTTTAGAAGCATGTAGCTCGTATTGGGAGGACCCTGCATTATAACCTTGCCTTGCATTTGGACGCCACCTCCTGATGCCCAAACCTTTCACAGATTGTTATACAAATGATATGCTTTATCCACCTCTCATGTGCAACTAGATCTGGCAGCTTTCTAAAGTACAGTGCCACTGTACTTTCTAATATGGCAGCTTTCTAAAGTACAGTTCCACTATGCAGGGAAGCTGCAGCCTCATACATTGTGCAGTCATCAGCAGAGACTGAACTCAAGACTTTCAACACAGAGAGCATGAATCTCTGCAACTGGTGCTGAAGGTGGCTCAGATGACTTGATGTTGGCTGTTGTAACTTCAGGGGCTGGCCACTGTAGGGAGACAATCGTATGCACTAGTATAGAGTACTGGAGCTGCACAGCAGTCCAGGCTGATAAGTCATAGAGAAGCAGGGCTGGGAGGGACCTCCAGAGGTCATCTAGGCTAACCCACTGCCTGAGGCAGGATCATCCCTATCCAAACCATCCCATGCAAACCATAATAAGACTACCATCACGTATGACACAGCGTAGACCTAACACCCTAACATGTCACAGATAAAGCAGGGGGGCCATGGCAGACAATGTCCTGCTTCTATATAATGCTGGTTTCAGTATATGCTCAAGAGGTCCCAGTTAGAGGGTCATGCCCTCATTACAGAGGAAGACAGAAAACCCCACAGTCTATACCAGTCTGACCTCAAATATGGTGATCGGTCTGACTCTGAGTGGAGGGGCAAAACCCTCTAGCCAGGAACCTCTGGCTTTGGTCCCAGCAGGAGCATTGGCACATCCCAGTCAGAATCCCCAGACCTGGCTGTAGCAAAAACCCAATGCCTCTGGGAAGGTTTAAAAAAAACCTTGACACATATAGCGGAAACAGGAGGGAGGGGGCAACCAGCAAAGCCCAGAAGCATGGGAATACCCATGGTAGAACATAACATAGCTATGCCTAAATCATCCCTGACCAGTGTCTGTCCAACCTCTTCTTGACACTTCCAGTGATGGAGAGTCCACACCTTCCCTAGGCAGTCAATTCCACTGCTCACTCTTCTAACAGTGAAGTTTTTCCAGATATCCAGTGTGAACCTACTCGGCTGCAACTTTAGATCATTGGTCTTTGTCCTCCTCTCTGCAGCAAGAGAGAAAAGGTGCTTTCCCTCTTCTTTACAGCAGCCCTTCAAGTATTTGAAGACTGCTATTATGTCCTTTTTTAAGTGTCTTTTCTGCAAGCTGAACATAAAATTATAGAAAATGAGGGTTGGAAGGGACCTTAGAAGGTCATCTAGTGCAACCCCCTGCTCAAAGCAGGACCATCCTCAACATGCCTGGCTGCTTCAGCCTCTCCTCATATGACTTGCTTTCCAAACCCTTGATCATCTTTGCTCCCCACCACTGGACCCTCTCTAACTTCTCCACAACCTTTTTAAAATGTGGAGCTGAGAACTGCACACAGTACTCCAGATGAAGCCTAACCAGTGCCAAGTAGAGGCACTATCATTTCCTGTGTCTTGCACCTAATGCTTCTGTTGATACATCACAAAACTGCTTTCACCTTTTGTGCAGCTGCATCATGCTGCAGACTTATATGGGTGTCTTGGTAAACCACAGACTCAAAGTCCTTTTCCACAGTGCTGCCATCCAACCAGATGTCACCTATTTTGTATTTGTTTTTTCTGATTATTCCTCTTGAGGTGTAGCACCTGACATTTGTCCAGCTTGAACTTCATCCTGCTAGCTCTAGTCCAGCTTTCCAATCTGTTGAGATCCTTCTGAATTTCATGGCATCCTCCAACATGTTTGCAATCCTTTCTTGTGTCTGCAGACTTGCTCAAGAAGCTTTCTGTGCCAACGTCTGAATCATTAATAAACGCATTGAACAGCACCAGACTCAGGACAGACCCCTGGGGGACTCCACTCAAAATCTTCTGCCATTCTGACATAGACCCATTAATAGCTACCCTTTGCTTGCAGCTATTGAGTCAGTTATCTATCCACCTTATATTTGTTTTATCCAGCCCACAGTTTTCCAATTTGTTTATGAGATGGTCATGTCAGACCTTATCACAAGCCTTGCTGAAGTCTAGATATACTACACCATTCCCTTCATCCACCCAAGTAGTTACTCTGTCAAAGGAGATCAGGTTTGTTTGACATGATTTGTTTTTCATAAATCTATGCTGGCTGCTTGTGATTAGGTTTTCTACCTCCAGATGCTTTCAAATGGCCTTCCTTAGGATATGCTCCAGTATCTTCCTGGGTATTGAGGTGAGGCTAACTAGTCTGTAGTTCCTGGGTCCTTCTTGCCTTTTTTAAAATGGCAAGAAGGACCAAAAACTACATTAGCCTTTTTCCAGTCCTCTGGTACCTGGCCCATTTCCCAATGTTCATGAAGATCATTGTCAAGGGTTTTGATATCTCTGCCAGTTCCTTCAGGAACCTGGGAGGATGCTCATCCATCCTCACAGACTTGAATTAATTCAGACCCAACAAAAGCTTTCTTACACTTGTTATCTGCTCCCTCAGCTTGCCCCTTTCCTATTAGGTGTCTAGTTGCAGCTTAATTTTTTTGTGAAGACAGGCTAAATAGCTGTTGAGTAGCTTCACTTTTGCATTTTTGGTTAGGATTCCTCCATAGCTTGTTAACAGGACCCACAGCTTCCTTGGCCCTTCTTTTCTGGCCAACATATAGAGTCTCTTCTTTTGTCCTTAACCTCCTTTGCCAGGTGCAGCTCGCTCTTTTTCTTTGCCTTCCTGATTTTGTCTCTGGAGGTATTTTGTGGTGCACTTGGTGACCTGCCCATTTTTTTTCATCGCCTATGTGCTTTTCTTTTCCATTGGAGGCATTTTGGAAGCTTCTTGTATAGCCTTATTGGTCTCTTGCTATTCTTGTTGTGCTTTCATCGTGTTGGGACAGTTTCTTCTTGGGTTTCCAATACTGTGCCCCTTAGAAGTTCCCAGCACTCCTGGGCACCTTTATCCTTCAGTTTATCCTCCCATGACTCTATGTCTATTAGCTTCTTGAGTCAGGTGAAATCCACCTTTTTGAAATCTAGTCTCCTAATTTTGCCAACTTCGATTTGATGCTATGCCTGACTGAAACTGGAGGGCAGTTAGAACATCAGGAAGTGATTGCAGCCAGTAAATTAAAGAGTTCAGCCAGGGCTACCAAGACCCTTTTTTGGGGGAAAAGGTGCAAGAGTTGTCTTAATGACCACAGCAGCCTCCAGCATTGGATTGTCATCCCGTCTTGTAGAGGGTACCACCAGTAGTGTCATGCCCAGCATCCATTTGTTACTAAGTTAAATTGCAAGGTTTCCCATTGTTTCCAGAAGAGCCCTGGAAGTTCCTTCGCCACTTTTTTTCCAGTTAGCAGGCTTATTTGGAAGGCTACAAGGGGAAAAGGTTACAGCAGGAGAAGCCCCTGTCATCTGTTTTCATCTCTATTGGTAACCATGAGGACTTAGCTCCATCACCCTGGAAAGTTCTTTGCTCTTTTCCCTGTGGGGTGTTGCCTCTGAAAATCCCCATTTTATATAGGCAAAGGATGAAGAGTGACTGTGGGGAGGTTTCACCTTTGCCTAGAATATCAGGAATGACCACTGTCAAAGCCAGGGTACCAGACTGGATGGCCTGTTGGTCATATTTGATATCCAGTATGTCACAGGATAGGCTGTTGTTTGGAGCTGAGATCCAGTAGTGGATTGGATGGGCTCTTGCTAGGACCTAGTGAAGTCCCATTCCTGTACTGTTGACCTTGCTCTGCCAAATGCAGGACCATGTGTTTAACACCCATCATACACAGCATGGAAATAGCGCCCCTGACCTTGGATCGGCAGAGCCTCAGTGAGTCCATACCAGAGCCCAGTGGAAACCTCTGGCAAGAGGGACTCTCAGCCCCTGCAGGAAGCCCTGCATTTCCACTGTGGAGAGGGCACTGCACTCTGTAATGCAGACCCACTGGAGCAGCAGCATGAAGCTCACCTGTGTGTCAAGCTGGAAAAAACACGAGTCACAGAGATACCAGTGACTGTCACCGTGTAATCATCCATCTCGGAGGTGTCTGAAAGCAGATAAACCCCTCTCTCAATTCTGATCACAGCCTGGCTAAGCAGCACACGGTTCACCTTGGGTGATAACACGAGAGAGCAATCCTAATGCATCTTGTTCTTTCCAGGCTGTCCTCCCCACTCCTCAGCCTGCTCTGAAATTCAGGAGCCCTCATGCCTGCAGCCCCAGTTTCCCTGCTGGGCTGTGTGTGTGTGTGTGTGTGTGTGTGTGTGTGTGATTTACATTTAATCCTTATCCCTGTGCATGACCTGGCAGGGGGTCATTATGAAACCAAGAGGAGTCAGTGATAGCAGGAACCATGGGTAGGGAAA
>NW_005843405.1:121620-123857 GCF_000455745.1 Alligator sinensis | reverse complement strand
AGAGTGGCTCTGAAATCTTCCCCTTACTTAATTGTATCCTGGCATGTTCTGGCTCAGCAGCCTGGGGTTCTGATATCTGCAAAGAGTGCAGTGGAGAACCCCAAACTCCTTGCATTTGTGAGCCCCCCCAAATTCACTGGATGGCATTGCCCACCACCCCCTGCCCTCTGATGGGTATTACGCCCTTGTGTCTAAGTTGCATCAGTGGTGTAATGTGGAAGGGATACTAGTGCCATGGCTTTCTTGATACTTGGCTCTAGTCCCTTCTTCATAGTGAGCATTTGATATATTGAGGAAAGGTGCCCCTTGTGCCTATCCAAAGCTGTAGGAGGATGCAGCCTATATAATTTTACATACTATATTTTATTACATACAATATGCACCTTTCCCCTCAAAATCAGCCCCCCCACCCCAAATCGGGGTGCACATTTTACGTGGAGACGCTGTTTTCTTTGCTGGAAAAGGAGCACTCCTGGAGATGCTGCATGCCATCTGTCTGCCAAGATGGCTGGCACTTGTGCCTGCTGAGCAAAGTGAAGGGGCAGCATCTTATGTTAACCCTCTCAAAGCCATAGCTATTGGCTGAGCTCCGTAGCTTGTGATGCAGCAAGTGAGCTGTGGGTAGTATCTTGAGGAGGCTTGTGATGTGGATTCATCATTTTATTTACAGGAACTTATATAAAAACAACTACTTACATTAAAGAACTAACAGTCTTGCTGCTGCCCTTTGCAAGCGTCTGAGGATTAGGCTTGTGTGACAGGGACACCCTGTGTTTACAGAAGGATTTGCTCTAAGAAGTGTGGCATAGCAGGAGACGATCTGCCACACCAGGAAGGTCCTGATGCCATGTTTTCTGGACACTCTGTTTTTCCAAGAAGACTTACTCTCTGTCACACAATCAGCCATGACTCTAGAAAAATCTTTTTTTCTACATCCTGCCTTCCAAAAACAAGTGTATTTTATTTTGGGGATGTGTTGCATGTGAGAAAATATGGCAGATTGGACCAGTCAGCTCCAGGTTAGACTGTATTACGTGGGTTCAGTTTATTTCTCCACTACCCTCAAATCTCTGCATGGGTACTGGCTGGGAACACCTAGTTCATGTTGGGTGTGAGGGCCAGAAATGCATATACCTAAAAGACAAGTTCCTCTTAAGTTCAGGACCGATCACTGAGATTTGGCCAAACATATATGCACCCTATAGATGCACAACTTTGCAAAAGTGCTACTTCATGAAAAAAGTAAAAGCTGGTGTAAGGACAAAGCAGACCCTTTTTTGTTGGTGCCATATGTGTTAGGTGAGCTAGTAGAGCATCTCTTGCAAATAAAAGATTGTTGCTTCTCTGGGCTGGCTTCACCTCTTCCCTCGTCCCCCTTTGCAAATTCCTAAGGTCAGCCAAGAGCAACATCCTGCAAGTACCATCAGTATGCCAAGTCTGATTGGCAAGTCATCTCAGCAGTTGCTCCTCAGCTCTAGGACTCCTTCCCTCTTGAAGCCTGCCAGAGCTGAAACCTGGGTGTTTTTTGGAAGCACTTTAAGACCTTCCTATTTGGACAGGCATTTAGCAAACGAAGCTAGGCTGGTTATTGCTTGGGAAATTTCTGCTTTATGTTGATACTCTAGTTGCCTTTTAATTTGTTTTGTTCTCTTGTTTGTTTCCTTATAAGTTATGATGGTCTCTTATTGTCAGATACCCTGAGCCTTTGTTGGGAAGGGCAGGATGAACTAATGATGGGGAGCAGGTCCTAAGTAATCCTGGGTCCAAGCTACAATATCAGTACCCAGAGACAGCCTTGGCATCTCCCTGCCATTAGGGTATCCATTAGGCCTGTGCGAATCGGCAGCGATTTGATCCGGCTTCAGATCCGGCCGCAATGGCTCTGAAACTTCGGAGCCACCCGGAGATCCGGCCATAGGGTATAATGGGGAATCAATGAAATATCTATAACTTTGTTGTTTCTTGTCCAATTTGGATGAGACATGCAGGAATGGTAGCCTCTGCTGAGAGCATGAGACCTGCCAAGTTTCAAGAAGATCAGTGTAGGGGTTTGGGGGGAACCATACCCCAAATTCTTGAAAGCCAAACTCATGTCACGGCTGTATGTTACAGCACAGGGGGGAGAAAACTTCAGGGGTGATAGCTCTTACTGAGGCCACAAGGCCTGCCAAGTTTCAAGGAGATCGGTGCAGGGGTTTGGGGGGAACTGCCCCTCAAGCTGTGGACAAGCAAAACTG
>NW_005843405.1:68866-121584 GCF_000455745.1 Alligator sinensis | reverse complement strand
ACCGCAACAGGGATGGGGCCCCCTGCTGGGGCCATGACACCTGCCAGCTGTCGAGCAGATTGGTGCAGGGGAGTTCTGGGCCCCTGCCCCCTTAGCTGCTGACAGGCAAAACTCCTGCCAAGACTGTGTCTGTCCTGGGGAAGTTGATGGTCTGTATTGAGTCTTTCCTCTCCTTAGCCTGGGTTTGTAGGTGCTAATTGAAACTCATTAAGTCGTTATGTAGTAGCTAGGTCCTGTGTATCGAGCTGGTCCCTGGGTCCCTGGTCCCTGAGTGAATCATGATTGATTGATTGGTAACTGGGAACACAGCAGCTCAGCAGCCAGGCCTGCAGCAGTGTCTCCCCTCCCGCCCCGAGACAGACACAGTCAGTCCCACAGCACCCATGGCACCAGTTTTGCTTGTCCACAGCTTGAGGGGCAGTTCCCCCCAAACCCCTGCACTGATCTTCTTGAAACTTGGCAGGCTTTGTGGCCTCAGTAAGAGCTACCACCCCTGCAGTTTTGACCCCCCTGTGTTGTAACATACAGCCGTGACATGAGTATGGCTTTCAAGAATTTGGGGTGCTGTTTCCTCCAAATCCCTGCACCAATTGTCTTGAAACTTGGCAGGATTTATGCTCTCTGCAGAGTCTGCCACCCCTGAAAATTTCATCCAAATTGGACAAAAAACAACAAAGTTATAGATATTTTATTGATTCCCCATTATACCCTATGGCCGGATCTCCAAGGTGGCCCTGACCCGCTCCGGGAAGCCACTTCGACCCGGGTGTCGCTTCAGACCCCGAAGCATCCGAAGCTTCTCTGGATCCGAAGCTCTGTCCGAAGCCTCGCACAGCCCTAGTATCCGTGGCCCTGGAGCTATATCTGAATTCTGCAGTCCCTGTTCCAGTCTTGCCATGGGATGAAGAGCTCTTGCTGGGTGCATTTTAATCCTGTGAGTAAATGGGCCCAGCTCACAACAGCAGCCCATGTAAGAGCGGATAACAGGGAGTGGGAGTCGTGTTTGTGATGGATGAGTTTTGCCTCCATCTCTTATTGATGTTACACTGCAATAATTAGGCCTCCCTAATGATGGCCAGGAATCAATGGACCCATTAATCAAGGTGGTTTCTTTTCATGGATGCACATGGCATATGTTGGCATGCACTAAACTATTAGCAGTCCAGGTGAACACCACTGATGACAGCGGATTTATTCCAGCAGGGCTGGGGTCAGGGTGTGGTGGTGGGGGCAGAGGCTGACAATGTGAGGAGCTTCCCCTGCTTCCTGGGAGAAGCAGGAGCCCGAGCATGAAGGTAACTAACCTGGTAGAGCCCTGTATGTGCTGCTTTTTACTCTGGTTAGCCTCTCCTGGGGCTTGCGGGTAGTACCAGCCTCTGAAGGTCACCCCAACCTCCTGAAGAGCAAAACTGCAGCTTGCTTGCTCTGGAGCGGGGGCTGAATGCACAGGCCCTTGTGGATGACCAAAAGCATCAGTAGTCAGGCCTGAAGGGTACTGACAGCCATCCCCATCCAGAGCAGCTCCTCAGCCAAATTTTTCTGAGGTTTGGTGAGAGAGGGTCTGTGTGTGGAAAGGGAGAGGTATCTACAGGGTTGTGTGATTTCCCAGCAGCTCTGAAAGCACCCTTTTAGAGCTGCTCTTTACCTAAAAGAGACCTTTTAGGTAAGGGGTGGCACTAACAGGTAGTGCAGGGCATGCCCTTCAAACCTGGGCTGCTTCTCCTATTATCCTGCACACAGGAGCTTGGTGCTGGGTGGAGTCATGCCTGGGCTCCCGCTTAACCCCTGGCATTAAGTTCCGCTCCTTGCCCTTCTCAGTCCTCCATCCCAGAGTCACAGCACTTCCTGGCATTGGTGCTCCCTGGCCTTTGCAAGGGCCAGCCAGACTTAAGCCAGGAAGTAAAGGGTGGTCTCTGAGCAGCCCCTGCCTACCCCATCCTTTCCACCCAGGGTGTAGGCTGGGGAGTCTTTTTCCCACCCAGATACCAGAAGGGGACACAAGGGAGAAGGACACTTGCAAGCTGCCATTCACTAGCGAGAGGTGGGTAGGGTAGTACAGCCTGGGATTCAGATCCAGGCTGTGCTGCCTTCAACTTCCCACCTCTGAGAGGGAGAAGTTGGATTCCAGGCTCTCTGCTGTGTCTGGGTTGAGCTGAAATGCTGAGATCCTGCCTGCACTACAGGGAGCCTGCAGCTACTTTCATCACAGCTCATGGCTTACCTAGCCTCTCTGTAGTGCTGATCCCAGAGCCTGCTGCCTAACCCTGCCTCCTGTGCCTTGCTGGAGAGGAATGGGGGTACTTGAGGCTGTAGCACTGTGGTGCAGCGGGTCTCACAGGACTGTGGTCTCAATTCTGTGCATGGGGAGCTCCAGCTGTTCTGGGAGCTGTGTGCATGTACAGTTCCCATAAGGTGTAGCGCTGTGAAAGGCCCAGTACTGTGGAGGATGTTGTGTCTGATAACTGCTGCTGAAAACAGAATGGTAAAGTATGAAGAGAGGCCTTGATGGCTGGCCCTGGCTGGGGAAGGTACATCAGCTACGAGGGGTACTGCTGTAAGGGACCCAGTGGTGGACATCTCTATCAGCCCTTCCCTTGTTACAGATCACTCTGGTCCCCCGTATAAATTTAATGCATGTTCCCCATGACTGTACTTGGTCTTGATGCTGCCCTAGCCATAGCACGCTGGCTGTGAATGGGGGGGACCAAGGGAAGGGCACTTTTCTCTCCTCTTCCTTTTCCTCCATCCTTCAGTCTACAAAGGCTGGGAGCAATTATGGATTTAGACTCTCTTGTTCTATGACCTGATTTGGTCTCTTAACAAATTACATTGAGGATCCCTGGCCTAGCGCTAATATATCAGCTGTCTCCAAGGAGCGCCTGGGTCCTGTGAGACAAGCGAGATGGGAGTGTATTAACTCTAGTCCTGACAAAGCTGTCAGTGCTGCAGTTTGAAGGATGGCAGGGGTTAAGTCCAGTGCCTCATGGAGCAGAGGAGCCTGGTTCAGTGCAGTTACAAGATTTGCATATGCCCAAGGTACCAGCATCTGGTGTAGTGCTGCAGGGAGCGCTGCCTTCCTGGAGGGGTGGGGATCCCCAGACAGCCCTGTTGGGGCAGAAGACTACTCTCCCAGTAAAGCAATGGCCTGAGATATGGGAGTTCTGGAGTCAGTATCTGCCTGCTGCAGGCTCCTTATGTGATCTTGGACACGTTGTATGGCCTTTGCTCTGTAAAATGGGACTAAGGCCCTGTCTTGGATTGGAGGATTATGAGAATAATTGCTGCAATTATGGGGGTTTTATGTTCAACTTTACTGATTTTCCAGTGAGGGCAGTTTTTGGCTCTGCTGGCCATTTTGCTAGAGCAGGAACATCCAAGGTTTCCCCTTCTGCTGTATTTGCTCCTTTGTAAGCAAAGACAAGGAACTGGAGCAATGGCAGGTTCTGTAGGGTCATTGGTCACTGCCTGATTCTACTACAGTCACTGGGAGCACATATCTAGCATGTATTATATCCCCACAATACCAGATAGTGTGTGGAGAGATGGGTTTCATTTGGGAATGAATCCTTTCCCATAAGGATTCATTTTGTTCTGTTTATTTCTGACTTCATTCACAGGTCAGCCCTGCTGCTGTGACGCCCTGTGGAGTTGGAGGGAACAAAACCAGAGTCTTGAGCATATCCCTGGGGTTGCACAGGCGTGGAAAAACAGACCAGTCAAACTCTGAGGATCAGTGCAACGCATAGGGACCTCCAGAGGTCATCTAGTCCAACCTGTGCCTGAGGCAGGATCATTCCAATCCAAACCATTTTATACCAATCCATTGTCTAATCTGTTAGCAAAACCACATAGTCAACCCTGACAAAACTGCAATATGTAGGGCCCTGACCTGCTGGAAGCAAAGCAGGGGGACCATGGTGGCCAATGTCCTGCTGCTGTAAAGGTTGTTAATATACGCTCAAGAGATCCCCGGAAGGAGGCTACATCTCCCACTACAGAGGAAGGCAAAAACCCCCATGGTCCATACCAATCTGACTGTGGGGTAAAATTCCTTCCTGAGCCCAGATACGATAATTGGCCTGACCCTGAGAGGTGAGACCCTCTAGCCAGGAATCTGAGCCCACAACTTCCCTAGGCGCTCTATTGCACTCCCTCACCGAAGCCTAGACCCTCTCTGGAGGGCTCACCACCTGCAGGCCATGGCAAGCATTGTATGTCTCAGAGTGCTTCACAGAGGAGGTGAGCATCATTACCCCTGTATTCCCGAGGTAGAAAAACTGAGGCACAAAAGTGAAGCAACTTTCCAGAGGTTCATGGTAATGCAGGAGTGCAGCTAGAACTTGAACCCAGATCTGTACAGGCCAAGAGCAGTAGTGCAGGCACAGAACTGTGCTGCCATCAGGGACATTAGACATAAGCAGAGTGGGGCCCCCGTGGGGCACCCTCAAGGGACAGAGCACAGCAGGACCCTCTGCCCTACTCAGCAGAAAGTGGGCTACAGGCAGGATCTGGTCCTTGGGTCTGGGACCCGCTCTGCAGGGGCAGAGCTTGCTGCAAAGCTGCTTTAGCGCTGCTTGTGCTTTCTCTCTGCAGTCGCTCAGTGCATTCAGTGCACGCCCGCTCTTTGGTTGATCTTCCCTGTACTCCTCCTCTTGCTTTGCCATTCTCTTTAATAGCCCCTGACCCCTTGGTGATCTAGAGAGCGGCTGGCACTGCGTGGTGCCACCTTACCTGCAATGCATTTCAAGGCTATCTGATGACTGTTCTTTGTGTCTTTAGCTGCTGGATTCCTGACAAAGGCACCCTGGGCCGTGTACTAAGTGGAGAGATGGAAGGAGATGCATTTACTTTATTCAGACAGCCTCCCTGTAGCTCCCTGTTGTGCTGGGGATATTTAGCAGTCTTCTTGCTCCGACTCTCTATTGTTTTCTAGCTAGAACAGCTGAAATATTCTTCTTTTACAGACTCAAAAAAACTGATTTCCCAGACCTATCCAGGGGTAGAGCTCGGGTATTTAATCCTCTTTTGAATTTTCTCTTTATGGTGTGGGGGGAAGAATGCTGAGCAGGAATCTGGGAATGGTTTGTAAGCTGTCTTGGGCAGGGACCTCTCCTTTGCCTTGGGTTTGTACAACACCTAGTACAAAATGCTGCTGAGTCAAGACTTGGGCTCTCATGCACTGCTGCAATGCAAGCAAAAACAGTGTATGCTTTCCCCAGATACCTCATTTTCATCCCTTAGCCTGGACTCAAAGCAGCCAACTGTGGGATAAGAGAGTAGCTTACAGGTGTTGCTAGACTGGTTCAGACCACCAGGCCAGTCTTATTGTATAGCCTATCTCCTACAATGTGCAGTGCGGGCTGTTACAGAGAGAGACACTGGTGCAAAGTGCTGAGATGATGTTGAGGAAACATCCTTTGACTCCTCCATCACTTAAGCTCTTAGCCTGTCCCAGGAGCAAGACTTGCCTCTTTAGGAATTTTCCTGGCTATTCTTGTCTGTAAGTGTGTCAGCCTGTTCAGAGCCTTGTGTAGATCTTGGTCTCACCAACATGCAGCTTGTGAAACATTGTTTCCTGACATCAGATCTGAACATATTGCCTTCTGCTCTCATTTGTTATTCACTCATGTTGTACTGGTGTCCACAAAGCTAACACTACAGGCAAACCCTGTACGCTGGGTACATGTGGCATTAAGTAAGCATGGTTTTGCAGGTTGTTTGGCCTTGGGCGGGAACTCCTTTTACACTCGTGTGACTAATGATCTGGAGGGTGTAAAGTGCAGGGCTGTGAGGCAGGATCAGGAGGGTGGTGCATTGGGATTGAGCCAGGAGTAATAGGGTGGAAGCTAGGCTTCCAGCAAACCTGTTGAGTTCTTGCCCTTTCAGGCTGTTGCAGAACAGATCTTGCCCCTCAAAGGCTGACAGACTCCTGGAAGCACATCCGTGTTTCAACCGTAACCAGAACACAGTGCATTTTCCCTGCTGTGGCCAGTCAGCTTGTCCCATCACCTTCCCACACCAGGAATCTCAGAGATGGGGTAGTTGTACTTGGCCAAGCACAAGGATTGCCCTGTGGTCCCCAGGTAGGCTGAACACTACGGGAGCTGTTGGCTGTGAGATCTTACTGTGCGTAGAAGCAGCCTGGTGATTTGGGCTATTATGGCTGAGGTGACTAGTGCTGCTTATTGAGGCTGCCCAGCGTGTCTGACTTTAAGACCCTGTTTGTTGGTTGCTTATGATTTTGTCTGTTTGGACTCAAAAGTTATGCACTTGGCATGTGCCCCAGGCCAGCTTTATTGGAAAGCTACAGTTGAAACAATTATCTGTTTCCAAGATGGGATATGGAGAGATATCTTGCCTATGTTCAAAACATGCTGGTGACAATTTTTTTGAAAGCTCCAGTCCTTGGTGCCCCCTTTCTCTGGAACAAGGACTTGAAATCTGGCAGAGAGGGCAAAGTCCCCTGCTGCTGAAATGCTGCCAGAGCCCCTTGGGTCTGCAGGCTCAATCCAGTGGCTTCATGGGCCAGATGTGGCCCATAGGCTGTAGACTGCAGCCTACTGCAATGGAGAATGGCAGATATTATCTATCAGTGACTCCACTAGCTCAAGTGGCAAAGGTCTGTCCATCAGCTCTTAAAGCTCCATCCCTGCTGATGACCCTGGCGAGTCATTGTGATGCCACAGATGGGATTTCCATTCTCAACTTGCTCTTCTGAAAATCTCCCGTCTGCTCACAAAATGCTACATTAAACATCAAGGTTGCAAAGTCAAGCAACAGGGGTTCAGAACTGCCAAACTGAGGCTGCCCATTCAGCTGTAATTTCCCAGCCTTGTGCATATGCTTTCTGATTTGGTACTTAAACATAGTCATATATTTTAGGACCCCTGCCATGTTCGGTGTACAGGATGGATCTGTTCTAAGCATGAATTGGGGCGTGCAGGAGAGGAGGCTGCTGGCTCCCTGCCTCGTTTGTTGCAGAAAGTGTTTAATGAATGAGGCAGGAGACCACAGGGAGAGAAAAGAAGACAGTCTCATGGTTAAGGGTGCTGCCTTATGCTGCCCAGGAAAACTGGGTTCTGTCCAAGCTCCTGCTTCAGAATTGGCAAGTCACTTAAACCAAATTTAGAGGTGGTCACTATGCGTTCTTCCTTTTCTGACTGCCCAGCTTGAGCACCTGGGGTGTGATATGCAGAAGTACTTCAATCACAGCTGTAACTGCAGGTAGAAAAAGTTGTGTTCTGATTATAAAGTGCTATATAACGCTAAGACATCTGAGGTATCGGGTCCTAAGTATCTCAAATAGGGCATCCAAAAGTAAGAGACACTCCTGACCATAATCACTACCTCTGTTGCCCTCTAAAATGCAAATAACGTCCTCTACCTCACAGGCATGTTGTGGGTATCAGTAAAATCTATGAAGTATCTGGGTACTTTAGTGAGAGTTATAGATTAATTCTATTTTCAGATTAGAGATTGAATACTATGAAGTAAATGAGGCCTAGGGCCACCCATTGAACAGTGAAGAGAAAGCTAACTATTGGATAGCTGCTCCTCAAGCAAACACTGCCTGTCCTGGAGCATACAGTGCAGGGCACTAGTCAAAGGAGGTAGACTTGTGAGGAATGGCTATACTGATCTGAAGATTGAGACATGTTCCCAAAAGGTACTGTTTTACAGTACCTGGGCATAGATATAGGGCTCATTCAGACACAGTTCTCATGTCATGTTGACATGACCAGTGTGGCGGCATGGTAGGGCTGGAGAACCTGCAGAACATTCCCCAGCAGACTGTGCATCCTTGGTAAGTTAGCCTGGACTGGAGTCTCGAGTCTTGCGGTCCTGCTGCCCTAGGAGGTGTGTGCCTTACTGGCAATAAAAAAAGTCTACAAGCAAACCTGAGTGCCACGACTGCACCTTCTTGCCTGTGCAGGCATAATGCGGGTGGCTCTTAAATGTGCTGCTGAGCGAGGGGGAAATCACATCAGTCTTGGGGTTTTAATATCTGCCTGTTACTTCTGGCTAATCTTTCTTTTAATGAATAGCCTGTCTTGATAAGCAGCAACAATACGGATACAAGGAAGATCCACAAGTTGTGAGTGATGTTTAGGTCTTGGTGTATAATCCCCTCCTTGAGGTCTAACCCCCCCCCCCCCCAACAAACACACACACATACATGCACACCCTGTAGCACATCAAAATCCATTCATCTTTGGAACTAACTTTGGAGAGAGAGCAAACTCTTTGATGTGTGGCTGCCTCTTAACCGTGTAACAGTCTGAGGTCTAATCCGGAATTAGAAAAAGAAAGAAATCCAGAAGCTTAAAGATCTGGAGATGTGAAATCCTCCAAGTTCCCATGTGAAGAACTCTGCATATGTGAACATCTTCCGAGCCTACTCCATGGTGTGTGTAGTGCAGCCCACTCAAAAGGGGGTTGGGACCTGGGTCTTGGATTCAGTTCCAGCTTCGGTCACAGATTTCTTGTGTGGCCTTGACCACAAAGGGGCAGGGGGATTGTTAAAGATAAATATTTCATGGTGGAGAGATAGGAATACTGCAGTTATAGGTGCAACAGGAATACCTGGTTGCTTATGCCCTGGGAAAATTTTAACATGCACTAGTTTTTCTGTGTGCCTGGAGACGGGCACAGTCCTGTTACTTGGAGAGTGGGAGAGGAAAGACAACAAGTGGCTTTTAGGGACGTGTATATCAGACTAGGTCTGAATCAACCATAAATAGCACTTAAACCTGAGTCTCTCCTACCCCAGGAGCATGCCCTGATCCACTAGGTCCTGGATGTTCTTCAGTGGGGCTTTCCATGGAAAGGCAAAATCTCCCTTTTGTTCTGATATGGAAACAAATCGGATACAAAGGCCCCATTGTTTTCAAAGCACAGAATCCTTCCTAGGTCACTCTGGGGAGGGTGGCCTGTTCCATCCATGGCTGCTAGACTTTATGAAAGCTCAGGGGTAGCCTGTGCCCAGCATGCTGTGCCCTGGAGTCTCAGAGCTCTGGTGTGGACCTTTTGATCTGAGGGACACCACACACTCAAGGGACACAACACACTACAGCTCAGTCCTGGATTTAGACCCAGGCTTTGGATCTGCTTCCTGTACACAAGAACTGACTAGTGGTAGTTGTGTAAGCAATCCCAGGAGGGATCCCATGGCTCTGCACTAGTAGGCTGAGCTGGCCAGCTACTGAGGGGAACAAGCATTGCCACCATTTAGGGAAGCTCTGGCAGCTGCACCCACTTTGTGATCAGCATTGTCCACTGCCCACCCGCCCTACCCTACAAATGGCCTGCATCTGTCCAGCATAGTTCAGCCCTGATTCATGAGGCACACACACCACATGGACAGAATACCTGCAGTGAAGATGGTGTGGGGGCCATTCCCAGCTCCAGTGCAGAAGGGCTGGAGTGGACAGAGATTAACAGCCTTTAAAAAGCAATATGCACATATACAGTCTTAAATATGAGACTCATGTGTAGAATTACTTCCCTTCATGCTGTTGGAGTGAGCTAATGGGGTGGCTTTTTGATGTGTCAAAGGTACCTTCCCCTGATCAGCTGTAATTTTATCGCAGGCTCCTCTGTTCTATTGACTGCTTTGTGGGCAGCCAGCACCCACTCTAAGTAAAACAGTGAGTGTCACCCTATGAACTGGAACAGGCAGCTGCTGGTCACAAATGGTTTGTCAGTATTAGATGAATGGGTGCTAGGAGAGGAACGGCCCTATAATGGGAGAAACAAGGAGGAGCTGGGGAGCTTTGGGCTCCTATAACACAATGCTGCTGCTGGTCAGCAAAGGAGGGTGCAGAAAGACTGCAAGCACCTTACATGCAGGGGTTTTATAGCTGGAGACAGAGCTGCTATTGACCTTCTTTGCCATCAGTGGCATCTCCTTTCACCCTGAATGACAGTTTTTGAGGGATCAATTAAGAAATTAAAGATTAATGTATTTGGAATATTTGGATTGTGTCATAAATGCCTTCAAGGTAGCGGAATGGAAAAAACAAATCTAAAGAATGATCAATATCTAGAGACTTCTACACCAGGACCCCAATTCATGCTCTCATTTGAGCAAACCCAAGCGGCAGAGAGTCAATCCATAGGGAAGATTGTTCAGGCTCAGATCACTGTCCAGCTTGTGAAGCAGTCCATCTTCATTGTGAAAAAAGGGGAAAATGAAGGGGCGAGGAAGGGCTAAATGCAGCTGATACCAGAAAAGGAGAGGGGTTCTCCAGGTGAAATTCTCTGTGGGCTGGGGAGGCCCAGGACACCAGTCTGCAACTTGTGTGTTTGCTGGGCAGGTGTGTATAAGATCAGAGTGATTCCTATTAGCATGCAGAGCCAGTTGGCACAGCGGAGACCCACTCCCACGCCAACTCAGGGGAGCTGCACTAACAAGCACGCTGGCTCTCAATTGCATGCAACCCCTAGCACACCTACTTCAGGTCCTTCCTGGGCACCCCAGGACCTGTGTGTACACCATCACAATCAGGCATGCCTGCATGCATCTTTCCTATGCTATGTTCCAGATGTCACTGTGTTAGCAACTTACTGATTTTTTTTTTACTGGGGTCTCCAATGTATCTGGCCCAACAGACAGCTTGGAGCTGACCCACTCTTCCTGTGCTTTGGCTAGTGCATGATATCTGTGTCAAGTGCACCACTGCAAGCCCTGGGGTGGTTACAGTTAGAGCTGCTTTTGCCCAGTATAGCTTGTTCCCCTGGAAACACTGACTGCCTGATTTCCCTGCTATCCATACCTACAGCCATATGGCAGTGCAAAGATAGATGGGTTTGGGTCAAGTCTGTGCAAATACTCAGCACCTGCGCTCCCTGCCAGAATGGTATTGCTGGGGGCTTGTCAAGGGGAGCTGGCTGTGAATTGACCCTTTAGCCAAAGGCCTGGAACATCCCTAGCTGATCTCTGGCTTGTGCCTGAAGTCAGATAAATGAGCGAGAGCAAGAGGAGTGGAATATTAAGCATCAGTGGTCCCTGCCTGTGAGAGACCCAGTGGTGGGAGAACAGGTGACTGCAGAAGAGTAGTTAAGGGCCAGTCTCCAGCACTTGGTACATTGGGTCCTGAACGCTTGTATATACCTGTCCCTGCTCAGGGAGCCCCAGCAAGACGCTCTTTCAGCAATCCTGAAAATTCAGCAGGCCCAAAGGGGTGCACTGAACTTCAGAAAACATACTCCTCACTGCTTTTGACTCCCAGCAGTTCATCAGATCTGATGTGATTTTGACCTCCATGACCATGTTTAAACCCCCACGTGCTCTGTGGCTTGCTGAGCCTCAACCCCATGCCTTTACTGCAGCAGCTTTGTCTATAATCAGGTTATGTAGGTTTCTGATGAAAGAAATCGGATAGTGAATACTAAAGGCGCTGTGCCAGTCTCGGGAGCTTTTCTTCTGTATAAAATTCAGTTTATTTTGTACAGTTTTCACATTTGATGTGCACAGTGGACTTTGCACTGGCATCGTATAGTTTTGTCAGAGAAATTGTATGAAGAGCTGGCAGGGTTAGTAGATGGTTTGAAGGCGGGTGAGGCCCCTGAATAGGTTTGAGACACAGTTTGAGATTACACATTAAACTTATACATGGTATATAGCAAAGCAAAAGATCCAAAGCAAAAGAGTTAACACTGACATCGTTAGCCTCCAGAGTTAATGACCCATTGGGACAAACAGGACATTTGTCTCTAAGTCCTGTTGTGTCACTTGGGAGAATGCCACTGCACTGTGCTGTGTTGAGTGAGTAGATCCCAAAATATGTTTCAGAAATGTGAGAACTAGATGCTTCTTTTTAAAATGAGAATTGAAGACTAGAGCTTGGTCAGGCAGCAAGAGGTGACTTCTGCTGCACATCTCATGGTCCCAGCTTTTCTCTCATCTCTAGTGAACCTGTGTGCTACTGGTAGCCATGTGGAGCCAGGCTGAACTCAGTGCAGTGATCAAATGGAAAAGATAAAGGCAAACAGTAGTACGCACTGACACAGATCTTTGCTACTTTGAACTTTGACAAGAAAGACAGTGTTGGCCTGATACTTTTGTCTCTGACTTCAGGGCAGGTTGTGACCCCTTTATGGCACTGTCAGTGAGACAGGGATGACACTGTACTCGCAGTTAACATCTCTGCTGCTGTTTCCTGCTGCGTGATGAAAGGGGGCACACACTAGGCTGAGTGTGGGCATGTAACTGTTTTAGCACCCAAGTGGTAGGGGAGAAAGGGAAGCAATAGGTAAATGGAAAATGTATCTCTCTACTGGCTATGTTACAGCCTGATGAGGTCTTTGGCATTGTAATCCCAATCAGGAGGCCCTTAATGGGCATTTGATCATAGAGTTGATGACATTGGTTGTGCTTTAGCACGTAACAGGGAAGACCACGAGAAGGTTGTCATCTTCTTCCCCACTCTAGCACTTGTTTTCTCTGCAACAGAACATTACTCCCCTGTCTGGAATAAAAGCGTGCACACAAAAATTGTTGATACACAGTTAAATGCAGCTACTTGGATTATATCAGGAATGTTAAAAAGTACACCATTGCCATGGCTTCCAGTCTTAGTGAACATTGCTTCCCCACAGCTCCGCCGTGATTCTGCACGTATGAGGGAATACCATAAAGCGATCGGTAACCTAAACATCCCAATCAATAAGGACATTACTACACCACCACTGGATAGGCTCAAATCTAGAAAAACCTTCTGGAAATATGCCACAAAGCTCTATGACGATGACAAGAGCACCAAAGAACTATAGAGGGAAGCCTGGGCAAATACTAACTTGCCGCAGAAATACATTTTCAGTGACCCTACAATCCCCCAGCCATGATATGACCTACTGAGAATGATATGGTCCTCTCTGAATCACATCTGGACATTTCATGGAAAATGTGGACTCCTGCTCCATAAACAGAGAATCAAAGGGAGTCCAGGTTGCAATTGTGGTATGATTTTCAGAAGGTGCAACACATTGTGAACAATGCCCAATTAGATCACTTAATGGCAGTCTAAAATCACTCCATCCTGAAGCAGTCAAATGGTTATTAAATTTAGATATTAATCTATGAATGTTGTAATCCTAAAATGTCATACGAAAGAAGAAGCATGGCAAGATGCATCACTGTGCCATTGCAGCTCACCAAAAGGCCCCCAGGCAGGCAACAGTGGATTTGCTCTGTTGTGATGTTTCTTATCAGGATCCCTCCTCTTGCTGCCTGATCATAAATCCACGCACCCTGAGTATAGCTGGCAGCCACAAACTGTCAAATTCAGTATGCTGTGCTGCAGACGTGGGTGGCACATAGGGAAATGATCTGGCTGTTTATAGCCTGGCAGAGACATGAAAGCTGCTCAGTTTTCATCTGCTGCCTTCATTTGGTTAACACATGGATGGACATTGACCTTGTCTTCTCTCACAGCTTTGTTCACTCTAGCCATGGGATGTCAGTTTTGTCTACTCCCCCATCGTGATCCTTGCAGCAACCAAGATCTGACTCTCTCACCAGCGCTGCTCCTAACCCAGTAGCAAAGCTAACACTGTTGACCTTCTTGAAAGCACAGAGGTGGAAAGGGATCTTGCAGTCATTATTGACTCCAAGATGAACATGAGCCGCCAATGCCAGACCACAGCCAGCAAGGCGAGCCGTACCTTGTCATGCATCCAAAGGTGCATCTCAAGCCAGTCCAGAGAGGTGATACTCCCCCTCCATGCGACTTTGGTCAGACCGCAGTTGGAGTACTGCGTCCAGTACTGGGCGCCGCACTTCAAAAGGGATGTGGCCAGCCTGGAGAGGGTTCAGAGGAGGGCCACGCGCTTGGTGAGAGGGCAGCAGGACAGGCCCTACGAGGAGAGACTGAAGGACCTGAACCTGTTCAGCCTCAGCAAGAGGAGGCTGAGGGGGGACCTGGTGGCTGCCTACAAACTCATCAGGGGAGATCAACAGCAAATAGGCAGAGCCCTTTTCTCCCCAGCACCACCTGGGGTGATGAGGAACAATGGTCATAAGCTGATGGAGAATAGGTTTAGGTTGGAAATCAGAAGGCAATATTTTACAGTTAGGGTGGCCAAAATCTGGAACCAGCTTCCCAGGGAAGTGGTCCTCGTCTCTATCTTGGGCATTTGTGACCCCAGCATTCATTGCTGCCTGTGGCAGGGGGTCAGGCTAGATGGTCTGTTCAGGTTCCTCCTGACCCTAGCTACTATGATACTATGACCTGCTAATGATCTAGTGTTCCTTTTGGAGTTGCAAGCAGTGATGCCTGTTATCTACATTGGGTAGCTTTGCTTGAGTCAAATGACCATGACAGTCTTCCTTCTCAGGTCTGTTGAAGCTGGGGTGCCATGTGCCCAGAGAGGGCATTTGCAGTCTGTCATCCTGCTGCTGCAGGTGGTGCCCCAGTGGCATAGGTGGCAGGCTGGCTTGGGGCTGGATTAGGATGCGAAAGAAGCAATTGAAAACCCAGGTTTATTTTTATTTGTGCCTCTCTCAAGCCTGCAAGGAGAATTAGCTCTGGAATTTGGTAGAAGATTGGTAGGAAGCAGAAGTTAAAGGGAGCAAACCTGCTGTTTGGCAAGACTCTCCAGCTGAACTGCATTCATGTCACCTGCAGGCTGGACTGATAATGGATGTTCATGGGAGCAGATGGGGAGAGAGCTGTTGAAACCATGGAGTGAAACCAGCAGTCACCAGCTGAATATCAGGAAGTACTCCTTAAAAGGTGACTTTGTGCACTAGGGAAGGGCTGAAAACTGAATGGCTTAGGTCTTTTCTATCCAAACTGGGATGGAGAGCACAATGTATTGTGCATTGCTGGGTGCCTGCAGGGACAGAAATGGGGTGAGTTAAAAACGACGGTGTTCTCTAATACTGACCTCCATGATTCAGCCCACTGGCATAGGATCACAGGCCTTAGCAGGGCAGAAGCATATCAATCCCTTTAGCATTTCCTCCTCTATGGTGCCTGGCTTGTATCTGTCCATGTTTATTCTGACCATGGTTTCTTGTTTCATTTTAGGTCCTCCTTGACTTGTCCTCACTGTCTGAAGCAGAGCAACACCTTTGATCCCTTCCTGTGTGTGTCATTACCCATCCCCCTGCGCCAGACCAGGTATGTGAACATAGTGCCCCTCTGTGCTCTGCACAGTTTCCTTTGTCCAATAAAAAACCTCCCTGTCTGAATCCCTCTTCTCTCTTCTTACTCCATCATCTGATCCCTGCACAGCTCTAGGGCTCTTGCTGTCCTGGGAGTCTTGCAGAGTGTCAAGTGAGTCCTGGTCAGGCCAGGTGTCTTACTGAATAAGATGGGGCTGTTTGTCAAAATGATTGAATAGGATTAAGTTGTATTACAGTACCTTATTCCCAGATGCCCAGGTTCAGATCTACCCCACTAATGATCTGTCACAGTTTTTTCATTTGAAGTGCAAAAGCACCGTGAAACCTGCCAAAGCCGTGACCTGGGACTGGAATTATGAGAATAGCTGATCTAAAGGTTCACAAGCTGGGCTGTGCCTGGAAATCTGAGCTCGTGACAGCAGGGGGGCCAATGGTTGGGATGGAGGTGGAGCTGCATGTGGAGGCCAGAGTTGGAATAGCAGTTCGAGCTGTGGGTTGGATTGAAGACCATTAGCAGAGCTGGTGCAGGGTGGGGGGAGAATCTAGGCCTGGGATAGCTGTGGGGCTGTGGCTCAAGACAACAGTCAGCCTAAGTGTGTTGGATCCCATGACTGGACGGCGAGGGAGTGTGCAATAATCTTTGGTAAAGCTGTAGAAGTGAGCCAGAGGGTCCAGGACTGGAACAGCAGAGGAGTGTGGTTGCTCATGCCTGAGGTGCACTGGTTTGGCTGCAGCTGTGTTGGGGAAGTACTTGCCAGCCTGCCATCACCACACTGGACCTGCTTGTGCAGGCCTGGAGGGACGCATGTTCCCCATGTGAGGGGCAGGGTTTGTTCGGCATTACCCATCCTGCTTCCTGGAGTAGCCAGGTCTGGGCACTGGAATGAGTCAGGGGAGTTCGTTCACCTGGGCTTCAGCCCACCACTTTGACTGGGGAGCGTGTGCTCCCACTATGGAGCTCTCAGCTTCTTCACTAAGTTCAACTGCTCCCTCTTGGTCTCGGGGCACTCCAGTAAATGAGCATTTCCTGGTGTAGGTGAAATCATGCAAACCTGCAGAGAAAGGTAGGGTAGAAAATGAAAATTTCTATTTATATTGGTTAGCAGCAAAATAGCCATTTTCCTACCAATCAATTCATGCTTTCCTCTGTGAACTACCAGATATTTCCTACTTATCAGCTGTTCCCACACTGTCTGATTAGGATAAAGATTACAGGCTTCTCTGGGATCACCGTTCTGGCCCCCAGATATTACTGGCGAGAGCTGTGTCCATCCACTTGACAGGATTTACTGTTCCAAAGAGAGCAATTCTCACACTTTGCTGTTAGCTCCTGCATTTATTATTTATTCCAATGTCAGCATTGAACTGATAGACTTGACTGGTAAGAATTTACTGCAGCAGAAAGTCCATTTGACAAGCATTTGCTCTGAACATGGCTCTGGGCTTCATTTTGATCCACAACTTGAATATGCTTTTAGTTCAAAAAAAAAAAAAACCTGGAAAAAAAACCCAACAAGAGGAAGATGTCTGCCCTGGCAGTCAGAACTGCTGAGTTTTGCTGGCCTGGACGCATGCAGTGCTGCTCCCCTTAGCTCTGCAGAGTGAGAGGTAGCAAGGCGGTTCTGTCATCCTTTCTTTCTACAGCACCTAGCACAATGGTCCATGTCTGGAGCTCTTGGGTACAACTGTGGGACCAATAAATAATGCTACCACTAATAATAAACTTGTTATTTCAACTGGGACTGGGAGACCTTTATGAGGCCGAAGAAATGTTAAAAGAGGTGGAATGCAAACTCCAGATGGCATTGGCATTTGAAGCAATCCTTTGCTTTTACAGATGAGGGCTGTTGGAGTAGAGCACCCCACAGGACCATGTTAACAGAGTTGCTAGGGGCTCATTTCAGCTTTACTGCTAGTTGGAGCAAAGAACAGTCCAGTGTTGTCCATGTCCTTGGTTTTGCCTTGCTGCTAGGGTGGTGACCTGCCGAAGCCCTTCACTGGGTGCAGGTTACTGCTTCTTTGTGCTGGTTGAACTGCAGTTTGACAGCTGTGCAGGCTGTGTGCTGGGCCTTGGGGAGTCATGTCCTCACTCATTTGTGTGGGAAGGGGGATTGCAGCAACTAGATAGCTGCCCCCAGTGATACACAGGGAAGAAGGTGTTGCACTTCTCTAAGTTGTGCAGAAGCACAGCCAAGAAAGTGTTTGGATTTTTGCTGTCTGGGGTGGAAAGTCCTTGGGTGAATATGGGAGCATGAGATGGAGGTGAAGCTTATGGCTTCTCACAGCACCAGTGTGATGCATCTGAGTTACTGCAGCGCAGAGAAGTTAGTGGTGAGTTCTGCAGGCAGGAGCCCAGTCCAGCTCCATGTGTTGTTCCCTGTGCATTGCTGTGGACATGGCACAGCTCCTGAAGTGGCTTCAGGGAGATGTGATGAGTGTATCCAGAATAGCAATTAGAGCTCCTGTCCCTCCCACAGGAAGACCAGCTGCTGATTTCCCATCATACAGGTGCATTTTCAGGCCAGAGGAATCGGGAGGTGATCCTGGCTGACCTCTTTTCTGTATGACGGTAATGACGGTAACTGCTTTACTAAGTTACCTCTGTGCTGGGCCAGATCTTATCAGGTCAAAGCACATTTTTCAACAAGGTCTTCTCTCCTGGGGGCTGTATGAGACAGATAATCCATTCCTCCCCTGGGAAGTCATTTCAGGGGCCAGTTACCTTCCCCAATAAAAGCATGCACCTTTATTTCAAATTTGAGCAGCAGACTTGCTAACCCCTGACTTCCAAATCTCATGAGTCAAGCCTGAAAAATCAGGAGACTGACTTAAAACATAATGACTTTTAAAAATATATGTTCTTCTTTACGTTTCCAAATCAGTAGGTCACACTCAGGTCACACTTTCATACCTTTCTACAAAGTCAGAGGGATTCAGAACTTAATTGATTTCATGAAAGCAGAGACTTTTACATAATCACATGACTCCAAGCACTGGGGCTTTAAGAAAAAACCCTCATTATTATAAGAGCTGATGGCTTTGATTCAGGAAGAAATTAAAATCAATAAAATTTGAACTCCCCTCTGAGACTGATGTAAAATACAGACTCAGATCACTGTTTTAATGTCAGGTAGCTCAGTTTACTCTGAGGTTAAAAGCGAGTACTGCTTACTTCCTTTGCCCTTGAGACATATCATTTGTAGTAGAGTAACGTCTAAGTGCTTCTGATAAGATCAGTGCCCCAGGCTGCTAGACACTGCAGAGGCATGCAGTCAGAGGTAGCATCTGCCCCAAACAGCTCATATCTGAATAGGGAGGACAGGGAAAGGATGGGAAGAAGAAAAGAAGAATATGGACTTGCAAGTCACGCAACCAGCCAGTGGCAAAAAGAATGGCTTATGTCCCAGCATAATGCCAGAAATCCACACTGCCTCTTAAACCTGGGTCCTCCCCCCAGTTCATCACTGAACATTGTCCATGCTGGGCCTTGGGGCCTGCAAGGTATTTTGGAGAAAAATCTCAAGGTTTGGGGGCATAGCTTCACTTATCCATCCCAACTGGATGCACTGCAGTAGCTGTCTGAAGCTGCCCTAAAGTGTGGAATTAAGACTAGGCCAGGCCTAAGGGCTCCCAGTGCCAGCACTCGCTTGGGGCAGGAAGGTGTCAGCTGTCTGTGTTGTTAATGCTGTCTGTGTGGCATCTACACAAGATCACCAAGCCCAGGCATAATTGCTATTGGGCTGTCGGGCTTGGGGTGTGTGTAGCAGACCTGCACCTGTGTGAACAGAGAGCTGAAATGATGAAACAAGTTGGAGCTAGCTCTCACTGGCTAATCCTGGTCCTGTTGCAGCTGACATCCCAAACCAGGTTACTTGGGGAGTTATTGTCCAATGAGTTTGGCATTTCCTTCCACTGCGTAATGTGTTACTATATACACTAAGCCACTGCCTGCCTATTCTGGGATTCTTTTTAAGACCCAGTCTCGCCTGGTCTTTTATATAGTGTTTGCTTCCACTCAGTGTCATTTCTTTGTGCAATAAATCTACCATGCTCTGCTGCACAGCTTGGCTTTTCTGAATTGATACTATCATTATTCCTCTGGGGGTTTTCATTGACAGATTTAAATACTGTATAAACCTATCTGGCAGAATTCACCAGGTCCTGCCTAACCCTTGGTTTTGCACCAGTGTCACTGTGCTAAATTATTCGTTTCCTTGCCTGATTATTGGCTGATAGTCTGGAGATTGACATTTTGGATGTAGGGGAAGTTCCTCCAATAGGGCTGGATTCTAGAGCGGAAAGATTTGTGCTCATGCCTGAAAACATGCTGCGCTATGGGTGCAGTCTGGGGGGATTATCTAGGGACCTGTCACCGGTGTTGAGTCAGAAGCTAGGGCTCCAGTGGCAGCATGGCTGAGAGAGATCTTCTTGCCTGCCAGAGCACAATGGAGTCCTCATAGTGAGAGAGTTATCCAGTATGTCTGCAGGACACAGGCTTTTGCCCAGCCATTTCCTTTCCAGGCTTCCAGTCTGAGCTCAGAGCTGTTGTAGACCTGACACAATCCCTTATTTCGCTAGATGCAGCAGTCCAGTGGGCCAGATAATTAGCTGTTTGGACAGATGTGCATGGTCCACCACTTTCCTAGTCCAACTGAAGTAGAAGCCCAAGATAAATACGTGTTCTGTTCTGTACCTAATTTTTCTTTTTCTGTAGGCCCTTGAAGGTCTGGATGAACCTGCTTCATGAACTCCTCCTTCCCCACCCCTCAGCTCTGGGTCCTAATAGGTGCTCCCCTGCATGTTGTTAGTTGCTTCAGCTGCGGAGCATGGATATACCAGACAGGTAGTCTCCAGGGTGATAGCAGGGGCAGTAATCACTTCATTGGGGGGCACTGACCAAGGCACACTCATGTTAGTCATCTTATAAACTAATTCTGCATGTACACAGCCTATGTTGGAGCTAGTATGTGACGAGGACATGCTGCACCTAGGAAATATGGTCTTACATAGGTCAGGACTTGTCTGTGCAAAGAGCTATTCAGGGATACCATGTTTTTTCACACACCACATGTCCCTGAATAAGATGTTCATCTTGTTTTTGGAAGATGGAATAAAGAAACAAAGATCTTGCTCTGAAAATACCACTAAGAACATTATTTTCATGGAGAAGACAGACAGCTGTAGTAGGGATGGGACCAAAAACCGGTGGCTGCTCTGTTAACCTTGTTCCTGCAGAATGAAGCAGGCACTGCTGTCTGAACTGAATTGTCTGGCTTCTCTTCTCTTCTCAAGCACAGCTGGGTGGGCAGACAGCAGCACCTTCCAGGTCAGCTGAGGGCCCATCCAGCTTGAGAACAGGGGCCGGGTAGTTTGGCTTCAGCAGGATTGAGCCCTCTGCTCCCTGCAGTTCCTCATTTAAGAGATGCACACAAATTCCCAGCAGTTCTTTTTTGGAAGAAAGGTGCAAGTTGTATTTGAGTAAATACAGTATCAGGCCTTGAATAACTCCTGCTGTACACAAGACCTAAATATCTCAGTTCCCATCTGTATGGTGCAGATAATGGCACTGCCTAGCCTCACAGGGTGTTGAGGTCAGGTGGGTAACAGCAAGAAAACTGCTGCTCAAACACCACAGTACTGGAAGCCAGAGAAATGCAACAGACAACAGTACCTTGAATTGAACCCCAAAGGCAGCCAGTTTGGTGTGTGCCCTGGGGTGAGTGCATCAGCATTCTCTACCCGTGAAACCCCACTTCAATTTGACTGTTTCTTGTTAAGTTCAGATCTGTTTGAGCTTGTGAAGGTGTTGGGATGTGACAATGGAGACCTCTCGTGTTTCTGAACCCTCCTGCCCTCAGTAGCCCAACCTGCTGTCCCTGGAAGGTAAGCACAGCATAGGCAAGCTGGTTCTTCTGCTCCCTTTCTGGAGTGCAGAGGCATATCTTTAAAGGGGGTGATATCATGGGGTCCTGCCAATGCAGCGTCTGGCTGGCAGACCAGTTGGCTCCAGTGCAGCAGAGCACTGCAGACAGTGTCATCTCCCAGGCCACATTAAAGGCCCTGGCACCAAGGGCTGCCCCTGCTAGCCTGGCATTAGCTGCTGTCAGCCTGTGGACAATAAAACTTGCTCATTCATCTTAAAGGTTAAAGAAGAATGGGACTGGAGTGCACTGCAGACAGCTGCAGGCACAGCAGCATCTCTGAGAGCTCAGTGAGGGAGGGGACATCTTACGTTACTGTCAGCAGTCAAATGCCTTGAGTGTCTCTGTACAATAATGCTATTGTCAGGCTGCCTGGCACCACTGCTAAATGAAATGTAAGTGCTACATTAGGGAAAGCATGATCTGGCAGCAGCTTTTCTCTGTCAGGCAAAGCTGAGCCTGTTGGCAGGGAGGGATGGATAATGCACAAAAGGAACCCACACTAGCCAAGAGTGAACAGCAGCCCCCATGGGATGTATAGGAGATGCCACCTCCCAACTGGTTGCAGTGTGGCCGAATGAGATTTCAGAACCCAAACTGCATCCAAGTATCTTGACAACTCTGAGCATGGCACTGGCTATTGGAGAAGAGCTTCCCTTGTCTTTGGAGTAAGAACCAAGCTAGGTCAGCACTAGTCTCTGCCAGGGTGGGCTTCCATTACTGTACTTTGGCTGGCACTCCTCATGGTAGGGCATGACAGTGGAGGATGGCTGGCTCTGAATTTGTCACTAAGCCCTAGCTTGGCTTTGCGGTCAGGCCAGACCTGTCTTTTTGTGCATATGTGGTTGTGAAGCCTCCAGCCAGCGCTCTGCTGGCACAGTAATTGGGATGCTCTGATATATTAAGAGACAGGATGTGACTGAAGGAGAGGGGACTCCCTGTATGGAATGATAATGCTTTCCTAATCTTTGCAGAGCCCCACTAGGTCTTGCACCCTGAATACCAAGATGATGTGGGGGTGGGGTGACAATGCAGTCATTTTGGTGCCAAGGTCTGTATGGGATGCCTGCTGGCATAGCTGCAAAGACTGCTCTTGCTTCCCTCTGCTCAGGGGAGCTGTATGGAGTACTTGGATTGATGTCAGACCAGTGCTGCTTCCAGCATCAGCTGCAGGAGAAACTCCATCCTCATGTTGCTCAGGTGTCACAGCTGTCCAGCTTGAAGTCACAGATGTGTACCTATTTCACGCCCATTTCTTGATATCTCAGTGTCTTGACATCACTGTGGTAGTGTTTGGTGCACTGACAGACCCTCCCTAAGCCTGCCAGGAGATGTACTAGGTCAGTTCCTGCCCGGAGACATTAACCAGCATGCAGTGCCAACAAAGCTACTTAGCAATATGAGTGAATGGCCAGCTGGGCAGGAAGAGCCAGAAAAATAGCAGGGCTGAATTCCAGGCTGCTCTTTAAAGTTACAACCTGCTTCCAAAAACAGATAATAAAGAATGGGTTTGTAAGGACTTGCAGCCTCTGGCCTGTTTCAGGGCAATGTCTAGTATCTAGGTAAGCAAATCTCACCCGTATGTAGGGCTCTGTAAGCGTATTGCATCCATAGGCCTCGTGCCCGCTGCAGAACCCACAATTCACTCTTGGCGCAGCTCTGAAGGAAGTCTCCAGCCGTCTTGGCGTCATTGACACTGACTGCTCTCCGTGGTGACAGATGACAGAACAAGTCCCTTCCAACCCTAATTTTCTGTGATTCTGACACAAGCCATTATTTCCACCTCTTTCTGCCTCCTTTGTAAGCACAAAATTCCATTTCCTTTTGGGGCCCTGAAGTCCTGAAGCAATTTAGTCAAAACCAGACTCTGCCCATTAAAAAAAGTATTGGACATTAGCAGGAAATTGGAAGAGAGGAGGGCGAGGTGCCGGAGAACAGGCCACCACAGGAAATTCCCATCAGTGGCCTGAGACTTTCATGGTAGGATAACTGCAGCTTTCCCCTGCTGCGCTCCATAGTGGACAAGGGGAATTTCAGATCCACCCAGTCGTGCACCTGCCACCTCTTCAAGAAGTGTGGCGTGCCTTGCTACTGGGAGCACGCTGTGTGCTTGGACACCATGTTCAGATGTGTGCCCCCCTTCCTGGGGTGCTTCTCTCCAGTTTCCACAGTGTTTCCTTCCAGCTGGATCCACATGCCCTTTTTGCTCCAGTTCCCCTCTCATTCCAATACCAGGCTGCCATTCCTCGTCTCCCAGTCCCAGACAGGTCTATTAGCTTATGTAGTCCCATTCCTGTACTGTCTGAATGCTTTGCAATCCTTAACATGTTTGTGCTCACGCACTTCTGTGAGAGACCCCTGTTTCCCAAACAAAGGCCTGAGGGATGCCCAGATGACAGAGGAGGGATCTCTCTCTGCCTCTCCCTGCTCTGCCTCCACTGTTATTTATTGCCCTTGCTACTCAGCCATCACTCCTCTTGGAGGTTAGGGGCACGTGCTGGCTGAGACTAGAGACCCAGTCCCCTCTGCACTGCTCTCTTTGCCGTTCCAAAAATGCTGGTGTTGTCCATCCCTGCTGTTTGGGATACAGAAAAAGGAAGCTTCCCTGAATTATTTGAAGTCATCCTAAGTCCCCTGGTATTACTCATGATGTTTAATTAACAGGCCATTTATATCACTGAAGATCTTGGCAACAGCCACTTTGGGATCTGTTAGCAGCTAAACAAAGGCACTGTTTGCTCGCTCTGTGATGCAAACCCAGTTGCTGGGTGAGAGGGACTCTGAAGTGAATACAAGATGAAGACCCTAAACAGAGAGGTACCAGTAATAAACAGACATAATCATACTTACCTCAGAGGCCTTGTCATTAAAGATCTCAGAGAGCTTTACACAGGTGTGCAAGCATCACTCTCTCCATCTCTATCGCTAGGCAAAGAAAACTGAGGTAGGGGCAGGTTGAACTCTGGGGTGGGGAATATCTTTTTATAAGGCAGAATGGTACCTATAGCAGTGGAGCTCAGGCCTCAGGATGCTGCTGTGGTACAAGCATAATAAAGCAATGCAGCTTGCCTAGGGCCACCAGCAAGCCAGTGGGTGGCTGACTCCCAAGCAGTCCACCGAACAAGCTTGGCCAGGGTGCTGGGGCTGCCAGTACTGCATTTGCAGGGAGGCAGCTCCTGGAAACAAGTCCTACTCTGCCCTTGAAAGTGCAGTCAGGCTCTTATGGCATGTCTTGACATCACCAATTCTAGGCTGACACATTGAAGGCATTCAAGAGCCAGGGAGCCCTCATCAAGTGCATCCTACTAACCACTTTCCCTGAGTATCTCCCCCAAGGAGAGGAGCTGTTGTCTTGGCAGGGGTTGATGGGATAATCTCCTCTGCCTCCCTGTTGCATTCTGACTGCTGGCATCCATGTGATTTATGCAGGTCAACAAGACCACCTTAGACATCAGTGCATGCATAGCCAGCATGGACCTTGGTGCCCAAGGTAAGGCCCTTTGTGACATGCTTGAAAGCAGGCATGCTGCTGTGTCCTACACTAGGGTCCTGAGCCAACTTGTCAAAGTCAATGGAAAGACACTTGTTGACCAGAGTGGGTCCAGCTGCAGAGCACAAAGGAATGCACTGCTTTTAGGAGCCAGGCTGGGGATGCTGGAGTCAGGAGCCTTTAAAGAAAAATGGAAAGTTTCCAGCGAAATAACAAGAAGGCTCCCCACACCCGCCACCACATTGCATGCAACCCCTTTGTACCTTGCTGGCTGCAGGCTTCCTTGGTTCCCCCCCTCCGGCATGGGGGAGCGGGAGGGCCCCTGAAGACTCCACTGCTAGTAGCAGCAGCAGCTGGGGCAGTGAGGGGAGCAGCACTCAGACCAGGAGCTTGGGGGCTGCAGGTTAACCTCTTGGGGACTGGATATGGCTCACAGATTGGTGGTTGAACAGTTCTGGATTAGATGAAGCATACAAGGGGTAGGAGGGAAGAAAAAGACACAAAGACATTAAATGACTTGTTCTGGGTCAGCAGCAGAGCTGGGAATGGAACCCAGCAGGGAGACGCTCAGACAATCGTGCATACAGGATTTCCAGGCAAAAAACCTTGCATAAGTATGGAAGCAAGAACTGAATCTCTGTGCAGAGCTGACCGTGGTGGACAGCTCTGTGGGAGCAAAGGGGAAACTTTTTTACTGTCTGTTGAGGGGAAAGGACCAGAGTCAGTGAGACACTGCTGCTAGGATTAATGCCTAAAACACTGGAACAGCTGATAAGGATGTGAGGAGTACTGTAACTCCAGATGCAGTGAGACGTTCAGAGACTGAAATCGTGCAGCAGAAGAAGCAAAAGATGCTTGTGGTCTGAGGATTCTGGTATCGCTGTGCAATTTGGGAGCCATTTAAGATTCCTTAGTTAGAGACAGCTTCATCTGTGGGATGTGTAATTACAGTTTTCTGGAGGGATTGTTGGGAGAAGTGGATCTAACTCTGGAGAAACACCTCCAAACAGCAAGGATATCTTAACTATCTAGGGAAAAGATCAAAAGAATGACAGCCACAGATGCAAAACAACTTCACAGGCTCTAGGCAAAAGAACCCAGGAAGCAGGACAGAGTAAGTGTGAGTTCAGGCATCACAGTTCAGTGTATATATGTAAGGTGGAAGAAGAGTGCCAAGGCAATATGCCATGGTACAAGTGTGGGAAGCAAAATCATATTGACCTGCATGCCACCCCCACTCCAAATAAGACATGCACTTTGTTTTGGGAAGACCGAATTAAAAAAAAAAAAAAAAAAAAAAAAATTCCCAGGCTTTCCTGCCATAGCACAGACTCACCATAGCTGAATGCTAGCTGCATGGAGCAGGGGCAGAGCCAGCACAATTGATCCCCTTGCTGTTCCAAAAAAGCTAAATGTTTAACCCTGCCACAGATTCTGCCAAATTGCTGGTAGCTTTTGGCTGGAACTCAGTTCACTTCTATGGGACTCTGAGAGACTGAGAGCCAGTGAGGAGATGTCTGGACTGCCGGATGTGAGGAAAATACAGCAAGTTAAAAGGCGGGCCAGTGATCTTTCTCAGTTCTGTGACACCTGTCAGAAGCCTGTAAGCCCTTGAGTCAGTTGTCACACAATGCTGCATCCTGGGAATGATCAGGGCTCAAGAACTGGCATTCAAAGAGTCAAGC
This sequence comes from Alligator sinensis, assembly GCF_000455745.1. Taxonomy (NCBI): domain Eukaryota; kingdom Metazoa; phylum Chordata; order Crocodylia; family Alligatoridae; genus Alligator; species Alligator sinensis. The sequence continues at coordinate 95,358 of NW_005843405.1, read as the reverse complement.
AAATCATAAAGCATGCACCAATCCTGACATCCTGCAGCCTAGTGGAGCAGCTGGGACAACCGTAGACTCCTTCCTCTATAGACTAAGGGGCAGCTTGGATGCAAACCAGCAGCCCCCTGAATTTGCTAGTAGAGTCCTGACAACCACAGACAGGATGTGCTCAGATAGGCATGAAGATCAGGGCTGTACTCTTTGGCATGGAACCGTTCCATCCGTTCACCTTTGGCACAAGGTGGCTGTGACGTGCTCATGAGCAGGGATCCTGGTTTTCTCTGATTTAAAAAAAAATCCCAATTTTTTGGTTAAAAGAAATTAACCCCAAGTCCACATTTTTCCATGATTTAAATGAAACACTACCAATATAGAGAGATATAGATAGTGGTATTTTATTTTAATCATGGGAAAATGCAGATTTGGGGTTACTATTTTTTCTGAAAATTGGGGTTTTTTTACATCAGAGAAAACCAATATCCCTGCTCATGAACCATTAGAATGCATTGTGAAAAAGTCAGTGCACTCAGGTGATGACATGAAATCCCAGTATGATCCTGGGAAAAGGTCAGACCAGGCCAGCTCTAGACTTATTATGACAGGTGCTTTTTGGCCCTAGCAGGTCCTACTGCAATTTCTTCGAGGTGGATTGTGTTCAGGACACCAAAGTAGGAAGTCTGATCAGGAATCCAAAAAGGTGTTTTGCTAGATCATGTATGCCTGACGCAGTGTGCCTAGACAATGGACCATGGTGCAGAGTAGCAGAAACCAAATGGTTCAGTGCTGAATGTGAACTTGTGATGAGTTGTTGTCCCCTGGAGACTCAAAATTTTTTACCCTCTTGCTGCTATATATGCAAGATTTTTGTTTTGAGGCTTCCTCAGAACCATTCAATATTGGCTGCAGCCCAGGCTGAGGATTATGACTGGGATATGCCAATGTCTGCTGGGACTTAAACCCAGAGGTTCACCCATGGATGGCACTCTCTGGCATGTCCTTGAGTATAGATAGAAAACAACTATATTGCCTCCTTTCAAGGATCTTGCAACCTAGAACAAGGACAGATTAATTAAGCCTCTACTCTTTAATTAGGTAGAAGAGAGAAGTAGTTCATCTTGTTAATCTGAAGTCAAGCAGAAAGCGGGGCAGGGTGGTACCTCAGAGACTAACTGGTTCGGAGAGGAATAAGCTTTTATAGGTGACAGCCTACTTCATCAGAAACATCTGATAGGTTCTTCATCAGAAGCATCTGATAGGGACTTTGTCAGAAAGCTCACATGTTTCTGATTCAGTTAGTCTCTAAGATACCACCATGCCCTGCCTTCTGCCAAGGAGGGAGTATACAGTGGTTAGGGATTGGGCTGGGACTTCAGGTGACCTGAGTTCAGTTCCCTGCTCTTCCACAGACTCCCTGTGTGACCTGAAGAAGTCATATAGTGTCTTGGAGCTCACCTATGCTGCCAGGGTGGCAAGGCCCAGCGCTGCGGGCTTGAGTATGTCCTGTATGCTTGCTGCAAACCTGGAAGTTCAACAGTGAAGCTGTTCCAGGCTCGCCTGTCACAGCTCTCAGGCCCTCTACAAATCAAGGGCTTGAGTCTGCAGAGGGACAAGTCTACAGTGGCCTCACTGATTTATATCTAGGTTTGGAGTGTACCTGCAGACATGGGTAACTGGGACATGCTTGAGCTCCTCAGTGCCAGGGCACATCACCCTGATGATATGCCTCAGTTCCCATCTGTATACTGGAGATATGGGCACAGCCCTGCCTCAAGAGAGGGGGTGTTATGAAACAGATGCTCAGAAATGATGCTGATGGGACCAGACTGACAAGAGGCTTCTCTTTGGTGGGGATCAATCCTGTTTCTCTTCCCCGACCCTTACAGATGGAGCCCTGGGAGTGTGCCAGGTACTGGGCAGGGCAGGTAGAAGGCTTTGCTGTTGAGCTCACGCTGACACGATGCAGCTCAGCCACCCAGGGAGGCACCAGCTGAGAGCCAAGGAAAAACAGGCAGGAAGCTGTTTAATTTGCTGAAATTCTGCAGATGAGGGATGTCTGCGTCGGCTCCTCTCTTTGATGAACCCAGCCTGTGGTTCTTGCTGTGCTGGAGATCAGAACTGGCAGGCTGTGGAGGAAGGGTCAAGAGCACAGGCTGAGTGAGGGTGAGGAATGTGCTGGGAAGGGGCATGGCTCCGCTCTTTGCTGGGTGGACTCCTGGCTGCAGTTGTATCTCATGTGCCTCTTTGCCAGACAGCAAAGCAATGTGAGCAGCTCTGAGGAAGATGCTGTATGCAATGGCTGCCCCATCGACCCATCCCTCATCTTCCTTAATGGAGAATACTGTCCAGAGCTTGAGGGGGAAGGCCGGGATGAGGAAGCCCCTCAGGTCACATCTGCATGGGGTGGGGTGAGCAGCTCAGGTGCGTAGACCAGGAAACAAAAACCTGGGCTATATAATGGGGTGCTCAGGGAGTGTATGGGGAGGGGGAATTTGGGCTGGCAGCCGTGGCGTACTGGGCCAGGGGAGGGTTGCAATGCAGGAGACGCTTAATGTTACTGTACTGGTTTCCTGTGCATATCCCCTTGAAGGCCTGGGTTCAAAGCCAATCCACCATTTGTTTGCTCTTCCTGGGCTTTCAGCACCCCTCCTCTGGCAGGTCTTCATCACGTGCTGGTGTAGACCTGCACACTGACTATGTGGGCAAATGAAGTCTGGTTTGTCAGCACAAGGCCTGGGCTAAGGGGGCAACAGGAGATTTGTGAGAAATCCAAGACTGAACAACCTTACATACCAGGGCTGTACACTCTGCCCTGAGGTGGCCAGCATTTGTAGCCCAGGGCTTCCCTGGGACCCAGCTGATGCCGCCCCAGGTACCAACATGACCCAGAAAAACTAGATGCTGGTACGCATCCTTCGGCTAGCCTGCCTCAGTTTATTCTCACAGTTCCCAGATGCTCTAGCAGCAGGTGCCGGTGATTGTCAATAGCGCAGTCTTGCCCGACATGTTGATGGCTGTTATTGTGGCACTTGGAGGTTGAACATAATCCTGTTCAAGTGCCTGGCACTCCATGGGTCTGACTTCTTGCAGAGTGAGTGGGAACATACTGAATGTCATAATGCTTGGCACAAACAAGATTTGGAGTGCCCAAGGGGATAGCAGCTGTCCAGACACCGGGAGCTGCCTTTAAGACTGGCCTGTTAACTAGTTGCTGCCCTTTCTGTAACTTCTCTGCTCTTGTTTTTCAGGCCCTTGAATGTCACCTTAGTCTTCCAGTCCAAGAGCCAGAGGTTTCTGCGGGTAGGCCTTGCCGTTCCCCTTTTTAGCACAGTGGCAAAACTGAAGGAAATGGTGGCAGAAGAAGGCAAGATCACACCTGACCAGGTAAGTCAGAGGCAGATTTCCTAAACTCAAGTCAGGGAGCTGGCAGGGGTCTACCAGGCGGTCACTTGATTCAGAGCATCCCTAAGTATGGCAGCAGCCATGGAGGCATGGGGGAAACCTACTCCACCCACCTAGGGCTAACAATGCAAGCAGGGACCTGACCTTTATTTCAGTGACACACTTATATCAGGCCATAAGTTTAAGGTACTATCATCTCATCACATTGTAGGGCAGCATTACAGTATGAAGGTGAGTATATTAACTAGTCCCCATTTTGTGTCTGATCGCTGGAGACTCAGCCCATGAGCTAGGGTAGTTTTGCATTGGGAGTTTATCTGTAGAGGTCAGTGGTTTAATACCAGGGGGCCACATCCACCCTGTTTCATTACATTGTGGTGCTGTAGTGTGGCCATTAATTGAAGCTCACTGGGTATGGGATAGATCCTGACCTCAGTATAACCTTCACAAACCTTTCTTGTCCACCAAAGGTGATCCTGGCAGAGGTGTATCCCGGCGGGTTCCAGCGCTCCTTCCACGATGAGGAGGACCTGAACACCATCATGGAGGGGGACAGCGTGTATGCTTTCCAGGCTCCACTGCCATTCAGCAGGGCCAGCTCGTCTCGGCTTTCAGGTACCAGACTCTCTGTTCACAAGCACAGGGAGGTGGGGACATGTGCATCCCAGAAAGCTAAATTTTTCAGTTGTATTTGCAAGTGCTTTTTCTGATCCTTGGCTGCCAGGGACTCTGACAGCCAGAGTTACCCTTGAAACATCAAAGTCTTTCCCCGGCATGCTTGGAACAGCTGTCGCCCTGCAGTTTTAATGAACAGAAATTGAAGTGGGATTTGCTTTGCTCTCACTGGGACAGGGTCCCCAGAGACACTTCACCCCCTCTCTGATGTGCAGTCTTCACAGCTGCTAGGCATACATGAGAAACAATTAGGCAGGCTAAGTCCAAATCGCTTAGATGAAGGAATGTCATGATACCTAGTTTGATGTCCTATTAGCAACAGATGAGCCATACTAAGAGGCAAACAGCCATTTTAGACTGAAAGGGTATGGAGCAGAATTGTTCTTCCTGCATTGATAAAACTCTAGTAGTCTGCTCCCTGGAGATTTTCCAGTGCATGGTATACAGAAAGGACAATGTGGTTAAGGCACTGGGTTTGGTTCTCTGCTCTGCACCAGACATCCTCTGTAGCCTTAGGCAAATCACTTAATCTCTTTGTGTCTCAGTTCCCTGCCTGGAGAAAAGGTAACCTTTTACCTTAAATAGCTTCTTCCTCCTGGGTGCTCATCCCCTGCTGTATTTACAGACAGTCAGATCCCCTATGGGACTGGGCCTGTGGTTTCCTGTCTCTATTTTCTACCGTGGCTTTGGAGAATCAGAGGAGAAGACCTGCTCCAAGGCTTCACATGGAGCCCAGCTGATGCAGTGGCCAGTCCTGGGGATTTCTATCAGTGTTGCATGGTTACTCCTAGACATGAAGATCACTGGCCCCAGCCACTTCAAACCCACATAGTAGTTTAAGTGAGACATAAAGTGGTGCCCAGGGCTTGTGTGGATCCTGAGCACAGGAGTAAATCTCAGAGGCCATGAAGGTCCAGAATGAACGCCTGACTCCGTCAGCACTGATAAAGGTTTTGCAGTTGACTTCAGGAGCTCTAGGTTTTACCACTGAAGTGCCGTAGAGACTTGGACTTCTTGTCCTGTACAGGACCAGGCTAAGGAGCAGTGGTGAGTAAATATCCCCTCTCAGGGGTAGGCAGGGAGCATGTCAGCCTCTAGGGCTGGCACAGATGGAGAAGCAGAAACCTCTTAGAGCATACAGTCCTAAGACCAAAGCAGGGTTTTGAGTCTGCACAGCATGTACTTCATTAGCAAGAAGGCTGTGCAAAGGAGCGCCCCCAGAACATCCCTCTTGAGCGCAGCCCTGCTAGGAGTGTGTGCTGGCAGGCAGAACTGCATTCCACCCTGCAGGGAGGAAAACAGACCCATGCTCATCAGCAGCTCCAGGCATGCCGGCCTTCTGGTTCCACTGGTTTGATGGTTTATTTGTTCATTAGGAGGATGCTCACTGAGCACCATGAACCCAGCCCTCTTTGTCTGAGAGCCTTCCAGCGCCCATCTCTCTCTGCTGCCTGCCAGCGAGGCAGGGAATCAGCTTGTGCCAACTGGTAGAAACAAACAAAAATGTATGGCCCTTTCTTAGCCAAGCAAGGATCTCACAGCATGTCTTGAACAACCAGGGCCTGATTCTGCTGTTCCTTTTCCTGCTGTTTAGGGGCCTGCTCATGCAGTGCGACCCACTGAAACCAGTCGGTTATCTGGGGAGCAAGGAACTGGGCAGTGGGGGTAAGTGTAGCAAAATCTGGTTAAGAGGTGGGCTAGAATCATTGTCCTTTTACCTCCCGGCCAAATGGGGAAACTGAGACAGGAGTTCCCAGAGTGCTGAGCATGGCCACTTTTGGTTGAAGTAAAAGTGCTCAACAGTTCTGAAAATCAAACTGCCAGGTGTCCCCAAAACTGTTAACAGGGCTTATTTTTTGCAGATGGTAAGACTGTGGAACCCACTGCCACAGGCTGTTGTTGAGGCCAAGACCATAACGGACTCTGAAAAGGGCTTGACATTGTTGGGCAGGGACTGTCTTTTTGTTCTGCATTTCAGCCCCTTACGGGGAATCCCAAATGTTCTGAACAGGTGCTTGTCAAAAAGTCAGGCTTCCTGGGCAGGGCTCAAAAGGCTTCATGATCAGCTGCAGGAAAGCTCAGTAATGTCTGGGATTTGCAGGTTGACCCATATGAGAACTCCCCAGCCAGCGCAGATCTGCAGACTCAGTCTAGAAATATCACTGCAGCTGACTTCCTTGTCCAATTTCTAGTCGACATCCTGCTTCTGGTTAGGCTGCTGTTCAGGTCCCTGGCTCCAAAAAAGCAGAGACAGCTGGGAAAAAAGAACAACCCAGGAAGATTAGTGACCTTTTCCAAGCCTAGTGAAAGCCTGAGTTTGGGCACTGGGGAATGGTTGGGTTGATTCAGACATTTTCCCTGTCCTTGTTTATAATAGTTAGGGGTGCAGCCTGGAAACCTCCATGGGAGCTCTTCACTGCCAGATGCACTGAGACAGCTCAGGGAAGGCAGGGGGAGGATTGAGCCCTCAGACAGAGGCTTCCTTGTCTGTTTATGTGGAGGAACGATTGCGATGCAGAACAGTGTTTAAAATCTTAGCAGAAAATCCCTTTATTACAGCCCTTCACCTCAGGGCTGCAGATAAAACTCAGCACTGCCTACCGCAGTGCTGACTTCATGATGCACAGAGATAAAGGTAAAACCCTTCATCGATTGATTAACATAGGAACAGCGCCAATGTCAAGAGATCCCATGGAGCAAAGGCAGTGGCCCATCCTAATGTACCCAGCTCATCTTCAGACCCTGCAGGAGGACCCCTCCTGCCTGCACTTGCAAAGGACGGGGCAACTCAAAGACTCGCTGGAATGTCATGCTAATTGGCAGGGTTTGTGCTGACAGTATGAGCCCATGATTCCTGCTAACGGTGACTTAATTAGACACCAGATGGTGTTTAGTAAATGTTTGCGTAAGTAAACATTACATCAGGGTTTGTCATGCAGAACCTCTCCTTGTGCCAGTGCCACCCAGGTTCTTATTAGCTATTGACTGCAGCAGGTAGCTCATCTAGGAAGTGCTTCTTGCACTAGCTTGTCTGTTTGACCCCAGAACAGCCCGTATGTTGCATCTGACTGCTAGAAGTGGTTCAGATGAAATGTGACCGAACCCCACCCCAGAACTGCATTGCACTTGCTTGAGATTCAAAAAAACATTTGTTCTCTTTTTTCTTCCTATGAAGCTAGTTCACTTCCAGTTACCTCACTGCAGTTCTTGGTTCCAGCTACCAGTGGAAACACAGGATCCAACGTCCCCAAGGGAGGAGGTGTTCAAGGTGCTGTCATCTTGAATGGAAGCAGGAAGCCTTAGAAATGTCCTTAGCAAGCACACTCTTGTGACACTCCTAGCCCAATTTTTTATACTTAAGAGGTAGAGGTTGGTGCCCACACTCCTTTCCTGATAGTTTCTCCAAGCTCACCCATCCAGTTGAACCTTTGGGTGTCCTCCCATTATTAGGTGTTAGACCAAAAAAGTGACATATAAAACCCATCAGCTCAGAGCTGGGTCAGATTCCAGCCAGAAGGCTCTTGGTACAAGGGAACGTGTGCATGTTAGTGAGGAAGCAGCCTTTGAGTACTTGCCTCAAGCACAGGCCTAAAAAAATTCTGAAGCAGCCTTATCAATAATAGATCCATCTTAATGTAGCTTGTTCTTCTAATTCATTCTTACACAGCAGCCCCCAGGAGAGCATCATTTGTATACTACCCATTAAAGTGCCAGTCATGTTTCAGAACTGTCTTGGTCAGGTATACAGCTGCAGAAGGATGTGATATGTGCTGTTCTGAGGCTGCTCTGAGAAGCAATAGCATCCTCCTGGAGTTCACACCAAGGAGTGTGAAGCCGCCATATAGCTTTGTTTTAGACATGGGTTTGAACATGCTGTGGAACAAGTGAAAAAGGCAGGCTGCAGGCCACAACAGATGAACTGCAGTAGCCCCCTCCCGTAGAACATAATGCTCCTGAACATCTCCAGATACCCATTTGAAAAGGCAATCAAGGTACAGGGAACAGTCACCCCCAGAAGGAATCAGGTCAGGTAGCCAGGACAGGTTTGTGGGGTTGTCTTTATTTACCGGCTTGTTCATAGCCCTTTTCACCATAGCTCTAGGCCTCTCACATACATGTTGAGTAGCCCCACAAGCTGTTGTGGGGCAGGTCCCAGGGAACATGCCCAGGGTCATACAGGAAACCCATTAGGAGAGCCAGGAGCTGAACCCAAATCCCTTGAGTGCCAGCACCCAAGGGACTTCCTCCCTGGCAGTAAAGCAATGGAAAGGCTTGCTATGAAAGCGGCTCTGCTTGTCTGAGGAGTTGCATTATAGGGGTAGAGGAGGGAGGTTTCTGGTTGGACCAGCTGTTTTAGGCATGCATGCCAAGGCTGTGGTGGGGGAGGAGAAGCTCTTTGCTCAATGTTCCTGTCCCTCCCCACAAAGTTCCCTGTTAATGCAAGGCAGCTCATGCTGCAGACCACACCATGCAGTGCCGCAGCAGGGGATGTGCAGTTGTAGCTTTGCTCTTGTGAGTCAATGCCTTGCCAACAATAGCATTGCCTGAAATGTCACCCCCTTCGTTCTCCTCCTTATCCTCATAGTTTCATAGTAGGTAGGGTTGGAAGGGACCTGAGCAGATCATCAAGTCCGACCCCCTGCCATGGCAGGAAAGGATGCTGGGGTCAAACGACCCTGGCAAGGTGTCTCTCTAGTCTCCTTTTAAAGACCCCCAGGGTAGGAGTGAGCACCACTTCCCTTGGAAGTTGGTTCAAGATCCTAGCCACCCTGACAATGAAGTAGCGCCTCCTGATACCTAGCCTGAATCCACTCTCTGTCAACTTATGGCTGTTATTCCTTGTAACTCCCAGTAGTGCTCAGGGGAACAGGGACTCTCCTATTGCCTGCTGGTCTCCCTTGGCCAGTTTATAGACAGCCACCAGATCCCCTCTCAATCTTCTCTTGTGGAGGCTGAACAGGTTCGGGTCTCATAGCCTCTCCTCATAGGGCCTGCCCTGCTGCCCCCCTGATCATGTGGGTGGCCCTCCTCTGGACCCTCTCCATGTTGTCCACATCCCTCCTGAAGTGCGGCACCCAGAACTGGACGCAGTACTCCAACTGTGGCCTGACCAGTGCTGCATAGAGGGGGAGGATCACCTCCTTGGACCTGCTCGTGATGCATCTGTGGATGCATGACAAGGTGCGGTTAGCTTTCCTGATGCTGCTGGTTCTTCCTCCCCAGGTGCAGTACCTTGCACTTGTCAGTGTTGAACCCCATCCTGTTCTCATCTGCCCACCCCTGTAACCTGTCCAGATCCAATTGCAGCCTGTCCCTCCCTTCTAGTGTGCACACTTCTCCCCACATCTTAGTGTCACCTGCAAATTTGAACAGGGTGCTTTTCACCCCCTCGTCCAAGTCACTGATGAAGATGTTGAACAGTGCGGGCCCGAGGACCGAGCCCTGGGGAACCCCACTGCCCACATCCCTCCAGGTCGAAAATGACCCACCCACCACCACTCTCTGGGTGCAGGCCTCCAGCCAATTGGCGACCCATCTGACTGTGTAGGCATTGACACCACAATCTCTTAATTTTTTAACGAGGATGGGGTGAGAGACAGTGTCAAAGGCCTTCCTAAAGTCCAGAAAGACTACATCCACCGCGATGCCTGTGTCCAAGGATTTTGTGACCTGGTCATAGAAGGCCACCAGGTTGGTCTGACAGGACCTGCCTCTAATGAACCCGTGTTGGTTGCCACTAAGCATACACTCCCTTGCTTGCCTGTTACAGATGTGCTCCTGGATAATTTTCTCAAAGAGCTTCTCCAGGATCGAGGTAAGACTAACAGGCCTGTAATTTCCTGGGTCCTCCTTCCTCCCTTTTTTTGAAAATGGGGACCACATTGGCTCTTTTCCAGTCCTCTGGCAACACACTGGCCCTTTTCCAGTCCTTCCATGACTTATCAGCCCCCCAGGATGTTGCATCCCATCATACTGTAGGGCTACATGGGACTGAATGTCACACTCCAGCTGCAGCACAGTAAGGGTGAGCTTCCGTTTCCCTTTGTGCATGTAAGTGGCAATTTTTTAGCTGCCTTTCTAGGTGTTTTTGGCCCTGACTCTGCACTGTGGACATGTAAGTGTGCGCATGTAGACTGAGCATGTGCAGTTGGGCTACATAGTGGCTGGGCACATATGTGGCATGTACCTGGGTGTAAGTTTTGTATTTAACTGTCATTAGGTAAAATGGATGGAGAATAGTGGGGAAGCCTGGGTGCAAAGACCCAAGTTTCAACCCGAGGTCCTCTCCTGTAAAGGCCGTAGCCATTTTCCTGAGCCAGATCCCTTTAGCTTCTTCTCTTCCCTCTGGCCCCACATATCTCCTTTTGTTGCCTGCCCAGCGGGAGAGGGCACTGCACAGTTCCTGATCTGTGCCCTGAGCATTAGCACTCTGTGCTGGGAAGCCTAAGAGATGCAGGTTCAAGCACTCTGGGCAAGGGGGCCTAGACCCTGCTCTCTGGTGTCCTGGGTGAGTACCCTAACCACTCAGTTCTTGGAGCTAAACCATGGGAGGGCCTTCTTCCTCCTCTCCCTCTACCACCTTCCTCTATTTCCCTCTACTGCCTGTGGGTTTCTGGACAGCTATGTTTTCCAGATGAGGACACAGGAGTGCATCCAGAATGGGCACTTGTATGTAATCAGGTACTTACCCAGCTAAAATCCAGCAGCTAAACTAATCTAGCCTAGGCACCTGACTAAGTCCCCTGATTCTCAGAGGAGCCAGGTCTTCCCAACCTTTGCACTTAATGGGAGCTCCAGGAATCTACCAGGTCTTGGATGCTTTCATGTGCATTTGGGTGTCAAAGGCTAAGATTTTCAGAAATGGCTCCCCAGTGTTAAGGTGCCTCAGTCTGTATTTGGGCACCTAAATTAAAGGCATCTAGCACCCTCACACCTGAAGAGAGTTGCCACCTGGGGTAGTGGCAGGGTTGAGGGCGCCAGGGAGATTTATAATCCAATTGTCATTGTATGAGCTGTTCAGCACCCATCTCTGCATTATAAGGACACCTGGCAACTTCCAGCCCATGTGGCAAGGTTTCATGTACACCCTGTGGAAGTCACTCCCCCGAAATGGGAATTCCTGGGAGTCTTCCTTCCTCCTGCAGCAGTTTACATGGAGAACTTTCTGCTCTGGAGTTGCAGTCATTGAGGCTGAACTCCTCCTAGAGGCAGTTTCTGGTTTCACATGACAGCCGTCCTCAAAGAAGCACTAGCAGATTATTACTGTGTCCTCACAAAAAACGTGGCCACTTTAAGTATGCATCTGTCGTTGCTTTAAAGCTGCCTCTCCTGCAAGGCAAGCCTGACATTGCTCTGGGAATAGGGCAGCCTCTACGCTTACTCACTCACAGGCACCTTCTGCCCTTCACCCTCACAGCTAAATTGGAGCCTGAAGCTTTGCAGTTGCCTCAGCTTGGATACCTTCTCTCCTGCCTTGGCAGGTTAACTGCAGGGCAGGAAGGCAGGACCTGTTCCAGTGGGACAAACTGGCTCCAGCTATTTGCAGATATTCTTTATTCACCAGAGTGTTTGTGAGGAGCTTGGGAAGGTGCCTTTGTCTGGGAATATGTATGAGCTGCATGTGCCTATGTGATACCTGCAGGGACACGCACTGACATGTGAAATCATATGCAGACAGACATCTGCACACAAACATGAATAATGTGAAGGAGGCATACGCCTCCCAATACCACGCAGTAGACATGTGTGCATGTGTATGTGTATATTCACAAGTGCCCCCTCCGCCCCTGTGAGGTTGGAGATTCATGTTCAGGGGCATCTTTTGCTGGAAGCATTTGTTACCACTATCTTGAGGGCTTATGCTGGGTTTGGGAATCACTCATGAAGGAAGCAGAAAGAATATCATGTCACTCGGGTGATCAAGCGTGGAGAGTCCCTGAGGCCAGGTCACAAACGCTTTGCAGTGCACTCGTATCATCTGCCCAATGACTGCACACACCGAACAAGTTAATCATTATCTCCATCTGATCATGTTGTTGGGGGCGTTCAGAAGAGTGCCAGGAGCTGTCTCACCCTGAGGCTGGTTTTCTCATCTTTGTTCCGTAATGTGCTGCCCCCATGCCCAAATTTTTTTTGCTCCCACTGATACGGGGGTGCTGATTACCAATCAGATCTAATTGTAGCCACGTGGTCCAGTCTCTCTTTTTCCAATAGCAGGCTCAGGGCCAATCTGTCCAACTCCTGAAACAGAAGCAGGGAGGGTCCTGTTGTTATAGCCCGTATACTTGCAACATAAGCCTGTAAACAGGCAAGAGGAAGACATAACCGGTTTGACTCCTGCTCGTCTGCTGCATGCAGCCGTGGAACAGTCAAGCTGAGCTTTTGACCTCATGCTGTAACACTTCCTTGGGGTTTTCCCCTGGTGGAAAGATATTGAAGCTGTAGTGGTAGAAGGCTGAATGGGGATGTGGAGGGGATTTCTCCTGGTGGAAAGATATTGAAGCCACAGTGGTGGAGGGGGTTGCATGTGGGAGGCAGGATCCATTTGCAGAAACAGATGCTGGTGATTGGTGAGTGTTGGTGTAACCTCAGTTTGAATGTAAAGGTCCCTCCATGTATCTTCTGCAGTTAGTCAGATGTTGATCATGTTCTGACTTGATTGGTGGGCTTTTGGCGTGGCCACTGCAATGACTAATGAGATGAAAGTCAGTGTTTCATCATAGGGCAAGGAGCTGGTCCACAAAACTAAAGCCAAGTAGTTGCCCCTTGTTTGTTTCCACCTGTTTCTGACATTTTGCACCAAGAGTGGCGCTGGGGCCTTGTGGTGACGAGAACCTGACCCCTGCAGTTGCAGTCCAAGGAGAGATGTCCCTGCTTCCCTCCAACAGCATAGGCTTTAGTCCTGAGCCAGACCCTGCCCATCAGGTCTGAGGGTCATTAATTACCTATGTCCCCCTGCCCAGGATAGCAGAGGAGTTTCCCTCCTTCTCTCCCCTGACTGGCATTGGAAAGCCAGTGATGGTTAAAAATAGTCCATGGGAGGGTTAGGAAGCTGCAAGGAGGAAAGGATGAGGCCTGCTGTTGACAGATGAGATGTGGGATCATTTGTTCCTGTGATGGGATCTTACCTAGGCCTGCATCTTAATTGAAGGCTGTGGCCATTCATCACCCTGGCTCCCCATCCATTCCGGCAGCATGTGTTAGAGCCAGCCACAGAGAACAGCTGCAGGACGAGTGGGCTTTAGGGGCAATGAGGTTTCGTCTCTTTTACAGTCTATTATTAAGATCTATAACCCAGCAATTGCACCATGAGGCCGCTGGGAAATATACTTTCCTCCCATAGCCTGAGCTTTTGATTTGCTGGACTGCTTTATTCCCCATCGCACACATCAAGTCACCTGTAACTGAGGCTCCTGTCTGCCCTTTTGCTCTACTGCTGAGGGCTGGGGAGAGGGGCATGCAGCCTGTGTGTGCACTCAGTGGAGGCTGAGCCTATGGAACATCTTGCACAGGATGAAGCCTTGGCCTGCTTATTAATTTGCAGCTGCTGGCAAGTTTCCTGTAGTCTCTTTGGCTCTTGCCCTAACGTGACCTGTTCCGTGCTCACTTCCTGCCAGTTAACCTGTAGCACCCAGCCCTCTAACAGGACAGGCCTGCAAAGACCTCTAGTTTTCCTTCTCTGGGAGGCAGCAAGACCAGTACTTCTGCTCACTGAAGTCTGCATCTTGCCTTTCTGTCTTTCTGAGCTGGTGCCTCCAATGCCAAATGGGAACCGATGCAAGGGAGCAGGCTGTACATCTGGAGGCAGAACCTGAAATGATTATTACATCTTTGCGTTGTGCCTAGGAGTCCGGGCTGTGGACCAGGACTTTTCAGTGCTCAGCACAGTACAAACCCCAAACTAAAGGGTAGTCCCTAAGGGCTTACAGTCTATGACAAAAGATAAAAGATGGATACAAAGAGAGCAGCACCAGGAAACAGTGGGGCAGTACTGATTTCTGTGATGGACTATGTTCTTACAATGTAGACTTCAAGTCCTAGCTCATTTTTTTTAATCTCTTTTGACTATTCTCAACATTGTGGATAGTGGGAAGAACCCCTTGCTTCCTCTGCCACTCCAGGACACGTACCCAGCACAGTTGAGACTATAAATGTGATAGCAACAAAATATTTGCCATCTACTGCCAGAATCTCAGGCAGTGGAGTCATATGGTGTAATGCAAATACAGGCAGAGTACCAGGCTTTTCTTAAAATACCTGCTTGGACTCCAGTTGCGGTGCAGCTCTTGGTCAGGCTTAATTATTTCCAGCAAGGCCTTGTGGTAATAAGGGGGTGGTGTTGCTGCTGGGAAACCTGGGCTTGCTGCTCAGTGAGTGCACAGTGCTCAGCATTGCCCAGTTCCAGCGTGCCGGGGTGTTCTGTTTGCTGCCAGGACTGTGGTGCCACAGCTAGGCTGGGGACTGGAAGGAGCTATGTTTCAGTGGTGGCTGACATGATTCCTGAGTCTGTGGGGCTGAAAGGCAGCGCTGTGCCTAATCATACCCCGCACAAAACTACCATAATTTTCAAGAGGCTTTACAGAGGTTTCCAAACTTTAGAACTTGGAAGTGACTTGCACATGGCCATGTAGCAGGCCAGTGGCAGTCGGGAGCCAAGTCTCCCTCTTTCCCAGGGCACGTTGCCTCTCCAGGGAGTATGGTGGGTCACGGGAGCAAAGCTTGTGGGATCACCTCTGAATTTAAGTTCCTAGGAGCAGCACTCACACTGGACTGTTTTTCCTGGGGACCCCAGAATGGAAAAGGCCTGGTAGGCCAGTGCAAGACTGTGCCCACACTGGAGCCAGCGTGAGCTGCAGAGTCACCTTCAGATGGGAAACAAAACAGTTGCAAAGTAGATTGACAAAGAGAGAGTGAAAGGGCCAAGCAATGCAAAGGTCTCGGCAGGCTTGCTGAATTAACTGAGCAGCTACAAAATGGCTCACTGCTTTGGGCAGCTTCCCACCAGTACTAGACCATGGGTCAGCAGATTCCATTTAAAAATACAAGGCTTGGAGCAGGTTCCCTAGGGCTGCTGAGGCAATGGTGCGGGAGCATGGCTGCTGGTAACTTCTCTTGGCTTTTGATTTATATCCCATAAATATTTCATGTCAAGAAGTTCCGTGTCAAGCCATGGAGCTGCAAAAAGGGTTCTGGCCCCTGCGCTGCCCAGGCAGTCAAGAGCATCAGCAAACAGGGAGGAGAGGCTCTACAAAGTGCCTTGGGCAGATCAGCACTAGTGGAAAAGGGTATGAAATACAGTCCCATTGTGTTTGTCTAGGAACAGCAGCTGTGGGCTCTGAATTGTCCCCCCCAGACTGTTTCACTACAGTCTGTCTTACAGTCTGTTTTAAAATCACACTGTGCAGTGGTATTTAGGTGGTTTTTCTTACAGAGAAAGAGGAGAGTTGCGGGGCCTGTGATTAGCAGAGGGCTTAGGATGGGCAAAGTCTGTACCCACAGAAAGGCAGAGCTGCAGTGGACATGTGGAGCCAGTTTACTGTTCTCAACTCTGCCCGTGCTTCTCCAGCAGCACCCACCGTGGAGCATCATTGAGTTCCTGTGCATCCCACTGAAGGGGAGGTTGCAGCTGCTTCCGATAATGCAGCCTCCTCCCTACTGCCAAGGCCCCCTGACTCGGGAGAGATCGGAAACACACCTGCTGCAGTTCTTCAGCCACGATCCCTTGAGGTGTTTGGCTGGTCACTGCAGCAAGAGATGGGGATAAATACTGCAGACACTTGGGAGCATCTGAGTGTTTCATGGTCACTCCATGAACAGCCCAGAGCCCCTCTTTTGCTGATCGCTTTAGCTGTCTCCCGAACATGAGAAGCCAGATCCTAATATAAGGTGCAGATCTGGAGAAACGGTGCACATCTGGGTTGGTATTTTGCCTCGTGGTACCTTTCTGCACAGTATGTGGTAGCAACTGGGGATCAAATTGAAGTAGTGCTAGAAAATACAATGTAGTGATCAGTCTAACCCCTGGCAGTGGCTTGGCATGGAGCATCCTACAGGGGATCTTCCCTCTAGCATCTGAGATTAACTTCACAGATCAATTTTTGTCATGAAAGCTCAGGAGAGATTCATCTGCAGACAGCAGCAGCTGTGCTTCTGCAGGTGGTAGGCTCTGAATATCTGTCTGTCCACACCTGCCGGCATGGAAACGATGATAGAAGCACCCCTGTTCCCAAGCCAGCAGAGCTGCTTCTGCCCCCTCTGTGCACTGAATGTATAGGCTGCTTGCAGCTTTGCCCTGTGTGGGCACCTGCTAGAGCAGAGGCAGAGTGAGACTAGGAAGGAGTCCAGAATATCAGTGGAGCATTCACTTGTCTGTACAGGGCATCCCTCTTCCAGGCAGGAAAGCATTGCCTAGAGCTGTTGCCCTTGCTGTAGATGTGTTGTGTAGGTGCTGACCTTCGACTCCATTCTCTCTGGAGCAGGGGCCCTCTGTATTTTTACAGCACAAGGCACAGTGGGATTCTTCAGCTTAGTTCCTTACTTCTGGGGTTTTCTAATGCCATCCAGGAAACCTTGTAAGTATTTCCAGCACTGGAAGCACTGCTCCCATATTCCCACATGTGAGTCTGCTCACTCGGCAGAGAGATGTGACCAAGACTTCTAGGCACTCCCACAATCCAAATAAAATAATAGCAATGCCAGTCTCATGGGACCTGGGTGAGAGCAGAGGCTCACCTGTTCACTTTGTGCCTCCAACGGGGGCAGCACCAGAAGTTTTTAGAGGCAAGAACCTTCCCTTTTCCCAGGGAAATCACCTCTAAGCGTCCTGTAAAAGACTGTTGCAGGATGAGCACATGAGAAAGGAGTTGGTATTAATGAAACCTGGCATTAATCTAGCACTCTGTGAACATGAACTCATGCGCCAGCCGTGGCAGCTTCATGAGCAGCTGTTTAGAGAGAGGATGAGTAAGGCAGCTTGAAGTCTTCAGGGGTGCTGTGCACTCCCCACTTCCAGGGGCAGCTTTGACCAGCCCCCAGCTGTCAACTGAGGTAGAAATGTGGATCTGGGTGCTTTGCTGTAGGTTTTCAGGTTTAAAAACGGTGTCAGCCAAGAGAAGAACTCGGGGTCCCTGCCCCGGCCTCTGCTGAGGACACGCTGCCTGCCTGGGAACACCGGGTGGCCAGAATGATGGTGCCCAGGACTCCGGTTGTAATGAATGCAGCATTTCTCACCACGTAAACTAGAGAGCCTCTGACATGTCAGAGGTGCTGTGACATTATCTGGCACCAAGGAGACAAGAGACCAACTGCTGGCAGTGGTGAGAGCTGCATATCAACTAGCCATTCGTTATGAAAGAACCAGTTGGCAGTTCGTTGCCGGTTTGCACGGGGTGGCCCTCTCTCCCTCTGACCGAGCATTTCTCTGAACTTCACTGCCTTGGGGGTGTCAGCTTCATCCTAGCGCAGGGAATTTTTGTGACCTCCTTGCATAGCTGCCTTTTTAGCACCAAGTCTCTGAATATCCACCCTGTATAAATTGCTTCCTTCTGGAAGTTCCCGGGGGCTGCAGTGCTCTGTCAGCTTAGACAGGTGCTTCATCAGGGCTAGGAACTTGTCTGCAGCAATGACCCCTAGAGACACAGGCTGCTGGACTACCCGAGGCACATGGAACAGCATGAGAACACAGCTCAGGTCAGGAAAAGATGAGAGTCCCTGGAATAAGCACCTGTGGAGGCAAGTGAGGGTCTGCAAATAGGATTTCTGCACATACCTCTTGCCTATTCTGCATCCACATCAGTGCAGACACATACATATCTTGGCTCTTCCTGTCCTGGTGGTCTCCCTGCCTGCCAGGGCACATCAGTCCTGACCTGCAGCCCTCTTGCTGTTCCAGTGTTGGGCCACACAGCCCTGCCAATCAGTTGTGACCCTGACCCTGCCCCTGCCCCTACTGTCCTGGCCTTGGCTCCTCCTGAGTGGATGACATGAGGGAGGAGAGTGGAATGACTCACTCTGTCGTGACCTGCAGGCTAAGGGGAAGTCTCTGGAGATGTGCACTGAGCTCCCTTAAACCCTGTGCAGCTTCCCTCACTGGCCCATCATCCCACCAACCCCGCAGGTGCTTTAGTTGTTCCTCGAGTGGTTTGTTCCTTTGCCTGGCCTGCTGTGGCTCCTTGTGAGCTCCTTTAAGTGTGATTAATAGCTCAGTTAATTTAACAATTAATATTTAGGTGAGTTTCAAGGGGATCTACCTCTGTTTTATGAAAGAACAAAGAGGCTATATTTAGTCTCTCCAGTGCTGGAAGCCTTCCAGGCACTTTCTGCTTTGCTGATTCTGATCGGAATAAAAAATGAATTGGCATTTTGGACTGAGCATGCTTTTGGCTTGTCAGAGCAGCTGCCAGCTGAGCCATAGTGGCAGCAACAGGTCCTGGATCCATCAGGAAAGTGGCAGGAAGTATCAGCTGTGGGGACAGTGGGGCAGCAAGATGATAGTGCACCAAGTTTGGAAGGAGAAGTCCAGAACAATTTGCATCAACATGAAAGGGGCAAGGCCCATTGGCCAGAGCAGCTGGGTGAGCTTGCCCTGGACTAACCTCATGTAGTGCACACAACAATTGAACCATTCCCAAATGTGACTGGTTGGGAACCAATTCACAGTTGTGTGCAGTGGTGTGGCTCTGCCACCAGGACGTGGGACTAAGCAGTGGGTGAGTAGTGAGGGGTGATTGCAGCCATGCTTTGTGGGCTCCCAGGCCATGGGTGACTTGTGACTGTGGATGTTTTCACTTTTCTGCTTTCCTTTCTCTCCTAAACATGAGTTCAGTAATCTTCAGTAGCTTGTGATTGACTAAAGTCTGCAGTATGCTTACTTGACTTGGTGGGGGTACTTTTAGGTTCCCAAAGGCTGGGGTTGTTGAAAAGAAAGCTTTTATTGAACAAGCTAAGCTGTTCAAGGAAGCTCACTGATACAAAGTGCTAACAAAACAGAAAAAAAGGGGCAATAGAGCTCTGTCTGCAGAGTGACTTGTTGAGGTAAGGAGCAATGCAGCGTGGGATACATGGAGGACCAACCAGACTTGTCTCATAGAGAGCTTGGTGTCTACACATAACACAGAACTGGCTCACAGTGAACTAGTTCAAAACAGTACTGGATTCTCCACATACACTTGAACCATTCCAGGAAACTTTAAATCAGTTTGACAGGCTTGTATGTCTGTTAAATCAGATTGAAATCATATTTAAACAATTCTAAGCATTATATGTATTCTTGTGCAGACAGGACCCATGCCAAAGCTCACTGGAGGCAAGAGGAACCTTTTCACTAACTCCATTTGGTTTTGTATCTGGCCCCTGGGGCAGGACCTTAGAGGGCTTGGTATTACTTATCCCAGTATGCAGCAGTACCCCACTGCTGCCTAGTTCTCCCCCATGGATGTCTACTCATTTGCTGGCTCCCATTTTATACAGAAGGGACTTTGTGTTGTGTGTTTGCACCAGGCCTGGTAAAAGGGCATCCTGTAGCTTCTCAGATCTATACTAATGAATAATTCCCTCTCCAGCACTGGCTGTATTCTACATTGAACCAAGAGGATCAAAATCAGGGGCCCACTTTATATTGTTTTCATATTTATACATTTAAAATAAATATAAGTACATTTTATCTATACATAATATATAGGATGCATCAATTATTGATAGATGTTTCAATAAGCAGTTAATTACTTCTCAGTCCCTTACTTAGAACCATCCTCAGCACTTACAACTCAGGTGTGCACCGTGCTGGTGCCATCTATGAACCACATATGAACTTTCTGCAAGCTGTTCTAGAAAGTGTGCCACTTTACATTGCTAAAGCTGAGCTGTTCTGCCATGTGGGCTGAGCGCTCCTTCTGCAGCTTTCTCTCGTTGGGTGCAGGCTCCTTGCTCTGGCTGGGTCTCTTCCCAGCTGCACAGTGTCACATTTAATGGTGCCCCAGTGGGCTGGTTTACAAAGTGGCAGAGCGGCAGACAATTAAAAAGAGAGTGTTGAATCCCCAAGGCCATCATTTAAACATGCCTTTAATTTCAAGCCCTCAGTTCTCAGAGGGAACGTGATACCTCTCTGGAATTCAGCAGGTTCTTTAAACACAAAGCTTCCAGCGATGAACCATACGTAGAAACTAGGGGAGTAGCTGCCTGTGTTTGGAAAGCATCCCACCCATGGGGCCAGGTGCCAGTCTCCTGGTGGCCCGAACAGGTTTCAGTGGGAAAGCAGTTGGACATGTGAACTGTGAATGTGTCCTTATACTTGGCATCCCACACACCCATCATCCTCTCCAGCAGGTGACCTGGTGCACATAGCCTGTTGACTGGGATCACCGCAGCAGTGAGGAGAGATCTAATCAGGCATTAAGAAAAGGCTTTGGAGGAAAAGCCAGTCACCATCTTCCCATGAACAGTTTATCTTGCCTCATGTCTGAGCCCCACTCCCATTTGCCCATTGATTTTTCTATGGTGCTTTGAGGCTGTGACCTCTGGCAGCTGCCTTCTTATTATTTATATCTTCATCTTCATATTGATCCTTGGTTAGATGGGATTTCTCCTTTGTCCAGTCTGGGCTGGTCTGTCCCCCTTTTGGTTCCTCCTCCTGTGGGGTGCTCAGGGGAGGTGCTCAGCAGCCCCCTCGGTTTCTCTGCCTCTTTATGACAAGAGATGGCAGAAGAGGCATGGCCCACGGTACCAGCCAGAAGTCAGGACAACTTGACTCCAGTTCCTGGCTCTCTGTATGGCCTTGGGCAGGCTAGGAGAGGGAAGAGTGTTGGGTTTGTCTTTGTGGTGTGGAAGGTGCCAGGGGAGCTTTACCAACCTTGCTTTTCTATCTCGCCAAAAAGAGGATGGCTCCAGTGGCACAGTGAGCCACCCCCCAAATGCACACATGCTCCTGTGCCGCCTCTGTTTTGCCAGAGCCCTCCCCATCACCGTAGCCTCCCTCGGGGTGGATCCAGAGGTGCAGTCGCGCCCTCCTTTCAGACCACGCTGCAAGAGCAGCACTTGGGGACTTTTTAAGTCCCTGAAGCAGGTAAGAAGTCCACCCTTTTACAGCAGCCCCTCTCTTCTACTCCACGCTTAGTGGCACCTCCCCTCTCTTTTCCCACCACCACCACTGCTGCTGTCTCCAGCTATGCAGGGGGTGAGAGGGAGCTCCAGAGCCACTCCTGCCCCACTCCAGCCAGGCTGCACGGACTCAGGCAGGGACAGTGGGCATGTTCCCCATCCCTGCCCAGCCTTCCTGGGAGTTCCCCACCAGTCCTACCCTGTTGCTAATGCCTAATGCACCAAGATATCCCAAGACCTGACCCCTCCCATCTTTCCTGTTGGTGCTGACTGACCAGGCTCCCCCCACCCATGCAGCTATACACTGTGATGGAGTTGGCTGGGTCACTTCTACCTAACTTTCCAACTGTGGTTAGGATTCACCTTCTGCGGGCCAAGCCAGCTTGTGGCCATTTGTTCAGAGGAGACTGGTGCACTAGCTGCAGGTTGGGTCTTTTGTAAACTTAGTGGTATACAGCCCAGTGGGAGGTGCTGTGTTCTGGCCCATGTCATTTATCCCTGCTCTTTGAATGCCACCTGCTCCTTATCTGTGCAAGCTGCACCCCTCGTATAGGCCTAGGAGGGGGTGGTTAACCACAGTGTGTGTAGACCAGACTTTACATCCTGGTTCCTGGGAAGCTGAGATGGAGTTAACCCCTGGTTTGCCAGGTACAGTCCCTGTTGCCCTTTGCAAGTATTTTTAAATGGTTGGATGGAACAAACTTCACAGTCCTTTGCTGGGTATGTTCACACGTCTGTCAGAGGTGAGGTCACAGCACTGGCAGACATAGAGAAGTTAGCTTTAATCTAGCTGGTGAAGGCCAAGAGTGAAGGTGCAGCCTGGGTTTCAGCACAGGGTGGGCTTGTTATAGCACAGGCAGAATCCCGTGGTGCTGCAACTTCAGTGTCAGTACCAGGGCCCGTGGGATGCGAAGCTACCATGAGTGTGCCCATCCTGCTGCAGTTCCACCTCTGACACTGTATTCAGACAAGTGTAAATGTTTCTGCAAACCTGTAGGAGCTATAGGATTGGTCTGGAAATGCCCCAGGAGCCAAATTTCTTATGCTGCTTGTTCCCAGTTAGACTATCAATCTGCTAACAACGGACTCTCTCCTGGGTTTGGGGAGAGCATTGACATGGACTAGGCTGGGAAGGACGTGGAGGTTTTGGTTCAGGTCAACTAGCGTTGACACTGGTGACCAGCCACCAGGGGTTTTATTGTATGGCCCTGTTGTGGCTGCTCCTGCTCACCTAGCTTGATGAGCTGCATAAGCCCATGCTCTGTGCCCATGTGGAAGAGAGCTGACTGCCATCCACACGGTGGTGCAAAGCAGTGGGATGAACCACTTAGCTAAACATGTGACTCCTTCCTCTCCCTGCCGTTCAGAGGTAGCTGTGTTAGAAGTCAGGCAGAAGGTGCCACCCTGTCCTACTTTTCCCCCCCAGTTCAGCATCCACTGAGGTTTCTAAGTTGTGGGAAGGAGAGCAGCCTGCTAAAGATTCTCACAGTGGGAGGGGCAGGGACTGCTGCATCTTGAGCATGGAGTTTGTGGAAGATGCCCAGGGTCCTCTGCCAGCTCAGCCTTTCCACCAGTTCAGAAGATGGTGGAAGGCAGCATGATAATAAATGCAGAAGGAAAAGGCCACAGCCAAGAGCCAAGGTCAGTGCAACAGGCAAGAGCCCAGATCCAGTGTCAACACTGCTTCCTGTTTTCAGAAACTCTAAGGTGAGCTAAATGAAGCATGAGCCAGGAAAACATGCTGGTAATGTGCCATTTTTTTCTTGTTTGGTTAGGTCACTGTGGGCTGGGCACAGCAGTGGTAGAAACATAACTCTTATTACCCATATGGGGAAGGAACAGTCTTGGTCTAGTTGCTCTGCAGGGACGAGAACAAACAAAGTTACGAGTTCAGGCAAGAAGAACGAGATTACAAAGAGCGTGGGAAGGAGATAAATTTGGTATGGGGGAAATTCCATGCTCTCTGATAATATTTCATGGCTTTACCCTTGCATTTCTGATGCCGTGTTATTGTTTGCTGGTGGAGGTGGAGTGGAACCTTAGGCCAGGATGAAATCTGTCTCAGCAGCCTCCACTGACATATTTCTGGGAGAATTACAGTGTGGAGAAAGGCAGGGAGAGGAGCTCTGGCAGTGATTAATTACCTCTCAAGGCTAAACAAGAGTCTCTTAATTGAAAAACATCAGAGGAGACAGAATGTAAGTAGCTGTGAGTCGGAGTTCGCGGCATGCGGAAAGCCCTGCTCACAGCCTCACAGCAAATGGCACCACTTGATTAATCGCCCAGCCCAGCTTGGGAAGATCCGTCTGCTTGAGGAGAACAGACAGCCTGGTTCACTGGGCTGATAAGTGCCCTTCTCACCAGGCAGCCTGGCAATGGGCAGTCTGCAGATTGATACTCAGCACTGGAGCATCATGCTCCCTCCTGCCCACAGCATTACAGGAACACACTGTTATGCAGCAGGAGTCACTGGGTGAGTAAAGTTGTCATGCCTCTAGGCTGAGTAATGGCACCACCTTGGCTGTTACAGATTGGGGAGGAGAAGGGGAGCTTTAGCACCTAAGCAGCCTTCTCCTGGTAACTCACTCCCCTGGTCATGCACACCTGGCAGTGGCAGAGGTAGCAGCCACTGCCTGCACAAAATAGTACACACTTGTTCCTCAGATGCTAGCTTTCTAGCAGGAGCTCCTGCTGTGGGATAACAAGCCAGTAGCTGCCTGCTCTGTGCTTCAAAACTAGATCCTCCAAAGCACACAGCGCAGGAGCCTTGATTCATTGCTGTCTTGCTCTTCTGTGTCTCCTTTGCAGGCTGCCCCCTCAGCCTCCCATCTTCCCCTAACTCATCTGAACTCGAAGGCCAGCGATTGCCCCATACTGGTGCCATGTCCTCTGAGTTCTTGCACCATGGTGGAGGCGGGAGAATCCTGTTGCTTCTCTGTAACACTGCAGGGATGGGGCAGGAGGCTACCAGGTATGTATGCCTCAGTATACCAACAATATACAATAGATATTCAAAACCATGCACCCTTGGATTTGTGCCTGCAATGTGCAATTGTGAGTGCAAAGCACAGAAGAGAGAGTTTGATTGAAAATTCACTATCATTTAATTTGCATATGCACACACAACCCATTGTGCAAGTGGAAATCCTCTGTGGTCACACTTGCAATTGCATACACTGCTATTCACATTTGCAGCTGAAAAGTCTCTGTGGTTACCCTTGCTTTTGCTTGGATGCTTGTTCATTTTTGCATGCTTAACTTTGGTGCTGGGGACCCTGAGATGACAACAATTTGTCCCTGAAAACAACTCCAAATGGGAACTCTCTGGCTACCAAAAGGACACATAAATCCATGTATGACTTTCACAGTCTGCCTGAGTTAATAGTTTGCACTGTTTAAGCACACTGCTCCCCTACCCCAGGACTTCAAGAGGATAGTGTTTACACATAGTCAGTACTTGATGCCTCCCTGCCCCCTTTGGAGATAGGTTAATATAGAATGAGAAACATTGGGATTGGAAGGGACCTCAGGAGGTCATCTAGTACAACCCTCTGCTCAAAGCAGGACCAGGCCCAACTATATCATCCCAGCCAAGGCTTTGACTAGCCAGGTCTTAAAAACCAGCTAGACAAATATCATTGTCCTCCTTTTACAGATAGGAAACCAAGGCATAAAGAAAGGTAAATGACTTGCGAAAGTCACAGGGCAAGTAGAAAAATTGGGGAAAAACCCCAGGAATTCTGACTCTCACTCCTTTCCTCTAATCACTGGTTTCTTAAAAGAAGCAATCAGGAAAGAAACTGCTGTCCCTCCTCCCCCTTGAGATTGCTTGTCCTTTGGATGAACAAGCCAGAACCTCTTAAGAGGGGCCAGCCTCCCTATGGGGAAGCACTAGGGACTGTACAGAGCTATCAGCATTGCACCCCTGCAGGCTGCTGATTCACTTGTATCTCTGGGCATGTGCAGGGTACAGTGTCCAGGATCTTCTGTCCTGGGGACCAACCCTGCTGCACGTGGCTGTCTCCATTCCCACTCTGAAATATGTTTCTCTTGCGCAGTGACCTCCTTCCTGGCTCCTGCTCCAGCCTGGAGATCTTCCAAGATCTAGGTGTAGCTATGCCTGTGTTCTGCTGTGGGTATTTCCCATGCTTCTGGGCTTTGCTGATTGCCATGTGGGGCTGGGAGGGGATCCTGCTCCCCCTGCCCTCAGTCCCTTGCTGCTATGTGAATTGGAGGGAGTGGGGGGCTTAAGCCCTCCTCAGAGGCATTGGGTGTTGACTGCAGCCAAAACTGGGGATTTTGACTGGGGTGTGCCAGTGCCCTTACTGGGACTTAAACCCGGAGGTTGCTGGCTAGAGGGTCTTTCCCCTCTACTAAGTGTCAGACCAACTACCATATTTGGGGTCAGGAAGAAATTTTACCCCATGGCCAGGTATTTAAAAACTGTTGTCCAATTCCCCCGCGTTCTTCTCTTCCCGAAACTAAGTACACCTAGTTCTGTCAGATTTTCTTCATAAGTTTTGCATCCCAGGCTTCTAATAATTTGTGTTGATCTGTGCTGGACCCTTTCCAACCTATCTACATCTTTCTGGAAGTGTGGGGCCCAAAACTGGACACAGTAGTACTCCATGTGAGGCCTCACTAGTGCTGAATAGAGTAGGAGAATTACTTCCCTTGATTTGCAAGAGACAATCCTGTTACTACAATCCACTATGCTGTTTGATTTTGCAGCAAGATACTCTTAGCTCATATTCAGCTTATGGTCTACTGTAACCCCCAGGTCCTTCTTAATAGTACTGCAGCCTAGCCACTCAGTCCCCAGTCTGTATTTGTACATGCAGTTATTCAGTCCAAAGCTCCTTTGTCCTTGTTGAATTTCATCCGATTGATTTTGGACCGTTCCTCCAGTTTATCCAGGTCATTCTACATCTTAGTCCTACTATCCAGTGTCTTCAACTCCACTCAACTTGGTGTCATCTGCAAATTTGCTAAACATGTACTCAGTCCCATAATGTTATCAGGGAGCAACTCCCCCCACTGCCCCAGTATGGCACCCCTCATTCCAGGGATTCAAAAATATGTGCTCCCACAGAGTTGAGGAGCAAGGGACAAACATATTTTCCCACAAAACTATTCAGGTAGTGAGGACTCAGCCAGCACACACCCCTCAAGGTTGTGGCCTGGGTCCTTGCTACAGTAGGAAGGGAAACAGTTTAATCATCTTGCAAAGCTGAATGAGATTTTAAAAGGTTCCCATTCCATATGGAGCCAAAGCAAGAGACCACTTAAAAATGTTCATGGTGAAAAAGAAAAGGAGCGTGTGTGCTTTCCCT
>NW_005843405.1:61366-68787 GCF_000455745.1 Alligator sinensis | reverse complement strand
TTTCCCTACCCTAAAACACCCAATAACCTGGTGGTCTGTGAGCTTATATAAGAAACCCAGGTTCAGGTCCCAAAACCCTGATTCATGCCAGAGAGTTGAATCTAGTGAGTGCACGGAGGTGGCCTGAAGCAGCGTAAGAGTGGTGAGAGAAAGCCACACACATTGTTCAGTGGTCATGTTACCCTGCCGTGAGGACGTCGGCACTGCGCAGTGGCAGTGGGTGATGAGGAGGAGGAAAGCGATGAATAGGGTACAGCTTGGGCAGCAGGGACTATTCCCTGCAACGACCATCTCCCTGTTTGAAAGCAGGTAATTTTCTGTGACCTCCATACTGCTTTATAGTAATGATCCTCAGGCACTAAATTTTTGTATCAGGGTATGCCCTGAATTTCTGTAATGAAAAGGGGAAGACAAGGCCTCTGTGACTTCTCTGTCCCTGAACAGTATCAAATCTGTGTTGAGTGCCCATGGAGGGGAAATGGGTCACAGCTAATCAGTCCTGGGGTACTGAAAGCCTGGAGGAAGTTGGCTCATGGACAAAGGAACTAGAACCACCTTGTGCTCCTGGTAATACATCTGCTACCATCTCGCCTGCAGAATTCAAAGCAAATGAAAAAGCTAAATGGAAGCAGAGGCATAAGTAGGAACAGTGGGGTAACTGAGGGACAGTTCAACCAGGGCAGAGGCTCCAGGCACCACCTGTGTGGGAGGGTACAAAAGCACCTACTGCAATAGTGGCGGCTGAGTGTACCACTGTAATCAGCACAACGGCAGCCAGCACTGTCCCGTGCAACGAGGCTGCCCCAGGGGTGGGGCTGCCCTGCTGTGTGTCTGATTTTTAGCAAGTTTTGCACCGTAAGCAAAATGCTGCTGGGCAGGGGGAGCTGAGTCCTAGTCAAAACCCTGCCAGGGAGCAAGGGGGTTTGCCAAATGCTGGAGAACAGTGGGCTGGAGGGAGTCAGTGTTACTTGCTCCAGGGCTTCAAAGTCCATGGCTGCTCCTGGCAGAGTAGTCTGTCTGGGTCTGGTTGTAGCTACTGCTGCACCGGGTTGCTGCTGTCCTAGTTGTAGTGCATGGCTGCTGCTGCTGCAGTCCCACAGGTCCCCCAGGGAGCCATCGCTCTAGCACCCATGTTTGGCGCCCCTCTTGTCCACCCCAAATTACGCTTCTTTGTGGTGGAGGAGGTGAACAGAGCCAAAGGTACTGGAATGGGAAAATCTCCAGACAGTGCATACCCCCGTCCTCCACCAGCAGAAATGCTCTATTGTGAATAACTATAACTTCAGAAAGCCCCGCTCCACTCACCTTCCTTTGGGTGGGAGTGGGCAAACAATGGGGCCCTCTGAAGCTGCAGCCTACTGGATAGAGTGCTCTCCAAGGTCTCAGGGGAATTGGTTTCTCTCCCTTGTTTTGCTGCTGACATTGGGCAAGTTATATTATATCTCTCTGTACCTCAGCCTTACATCTGTAAAATGGGGATAAGGACCTCTGTTGACAGCAAATTAGTCAGCTTATAGCACTGCATGATGGCAGCTCCATGAACTAAAACCAGAAGTAGACTACTTCCAACTCTGCAGGTTTCAGTGGAGTGTCCTAGACTGTTTTCCAGGCTTTAATCCTAGGAAATTTGGGCTTCACTTACAGAGGCCCTGGTATGTTTGATCTGAGGATATTGACCTGCTCTATCTGGAGTTCAGTACTAGGTTCATCACTGCAATCTGTGACCCATCTGCCTGCTAGCTGGGCAGAGCAGCTAGCAGTAGTGATGCATTAACAGAGCCATGGATTACTTAAGGCAGTAGTGACTTTTTTGGTCCTGTGAAGCTGTGCTGCCTCATGCCTGGTGCAGCCTGCTTCCTCCCAGTGCTCAGGAGGTGCAGTGTGTGCTGCATGCTGGTGTGCTGCATTGGAGCAACTGCAGAGGGGACCCAGCACATAATCAGCAAGGCCCCAATGTCTTTAAAGCAATGGTAGTGTAAGAGTGATGGAGCCATGGTGGTCCAAAAAATCATGCAAGAGCCAAGGATTTCTAAAGTAATGGGCAGGCAGAGGTATGGATCTGGAATTCTGCTGGTTGGAGAGCAAGGAGTGCCTGGAGGGTGGAGAGACCCCTGTTGTCTCTGTGACAGTGGCCCTGTCCCAGCCTCTCCTCTCCCAACAGGCTGAAGAGTATTTATTCCAGTGTCTCTGAGTCATGCCCTGCTTTCTGCCCTTGTGGCTCCCTGATGTGTCCTGATGTTGCCCACTTGTGTCCCAATCCAGTGCTAGCTCAGGGGGTCAGCAGTCTCTTCACTTTCCCAAGGATTGCTGTATCTGTTTGAGCCACCAACACTTCTTGATGGGTTGCTGTTGAATGTCCAGAGTCGGTTGTACTCATCCTGCCTTCCTAAGGAGGGGGTGGGAGTTTCAGTGTGTTGACTAGGGAAAGGCTGAAGGCAAGAACACAAAGCCATTTTGTGTGAGATTTGGCAATCTTTCCCACAGCCAGAGGTCTCCCACAGGCAGTGGCCTGATAGCACACTGTGAGTAAGGAACAGCTTGGAGCCAGAGTGGGTCAGGAGATTGGCCAGCAGCTACTGGAGCCCTGTGGGGTCAGTACTGTCGGGTCACATATCAGCACAGAGAGGAGCTGGCTCGGGCGCCTTTCCATGTGTGTGGAGGCAGGACTGGATTTCTGCTCATTCCTATTAGCTGTTTTGCTGCACCTGCTGGGACTCTGGGCCAAGTTCAGCCTTGGCATATGCACGTCTCCCACTGGCTTCATTAGGAAAGGTGCCAGCTCACGGCAGGGTTGAACTAGCTCCAAGGTGTGTCTGCATCTGTTGTGTGTCTGAGAGTGCAGATGAGTGCATGGGTGCATATCTCTATGTGTCCAAGTGTATGCATGAATCTGTGTGTGTGTGTGTATGTGTGTGTTTGCACGTGCGTGCCTGCCTGCATATATGTGTGTGTGTAAATCTGGGTCTGCATGGATTTGGGCTCTGGAATACCTGTATTATTCTTTTGCTGGCTCTTTCTCTGAAAAGTTCTGGGACTCCACATGTGTGTTTGTTATTGAGTTTGCTTCGCCTTTTATGACGCTTTCCTGTACCTTGCTCAGACTTGGTTCATGTCTGCTGTGTGCCTGTGAGTTTGTGTATCGGTGTTTCTCTTTGGGCTTCATTCTGTTCCTATTGCTCTTCCTCTGCACCCTGGCAGCCTGCTTAATCAAAGTGTGTGTAGCATGTGTCTCTATCTCCTCTTGGTTTCTTCTGCTATTGCTGTGGCTGGCACTTTGCACTTCCTTGCCCCATATGTCACTATAAATGGCAGAGGGAATTTGAAGCACAAATCAGTTGTTTTCTTGCAGTTCTTATATTTCTGGGATGCCTTTACTCATGCAATCTTGATTTTTTTACAGGCTTTATGCCCCTAGTGGTTGAACTGGTAGTTTCAAGTAACATATGCCAGTGTGACCTTGAAGAGAAACTGTATAGTTTGGTAGTGCTCTAGAAGTAAAATAGACAGGGCCTGAATGAGTTATTTGATAGCATTTGCTTAGCCCTTTATACCTGTAAGTGCTGTTCACAGGTGGTTAATTTTAATGGGGAAACGGGGGCACAGAGAAAAGAGGTGCTTTGTTCAAGGTCACATTGCAAGTCAGTGCCTAAGATGAAACCCAAGAGTCCTGAATACAAAAGGGTTTGGATCTAGATCCAGAGTTTAGGAATTTATCCCTATTGCTATACTGAGCTGAATCTCTGGATCCTTATTTTCTAGATTGGTGCCCTCTCTGCTTTTCGGTGTGCCATCTGGTTGTGTTCTGTGCCTTAACTTGTGTGTCAGATAAATAGCATGAAGGTTAACAAAGAGACACTAGAGAGTCTGCGCAGTTAGGATTTGGGTTTGGGGTGGGTGTTGCTGGCTGTCTCTGTAGGAGGCTATCTAACTGGGCCAAGTATGAGCAGAAGGAAGGGTGGAGAGACAGAGACACATTTTTCAATGTGTGTCTGCTAGTAGCCATGCAAAACTAGTGCAGGCTTTAGAAACTTCTGGCAAAGCCAACCCCTAACTCCACCCTTGCACTGGGTGGGTCTCTGAGGTTTAGCTAGGCCCCAAGATGTGTGGATGCTTATCTGAGCTTGCAGTACCTCATGGGTTCTAGTTACATGAACAACCATTTTGCACTCATTTTTCTGGAGCAAATCCAACAGATACAGGCATTATTCTCTGATAGGCACTCAGTGTTCATTTTAGCATGATTTTCTTTCCTTTTATTGAAACTTAGACTTCTCTGGAGCATGGGCACCTTCCCTGCACAGGGAGGCTCCTAGTAAAAAGCCTTGAAAGGTTGCCATGCCAGCACCTGACAGAGTCCATGAGCAGAGCTTCTCCTGGTTGGACTTACGATGTTTCTCTTCTTGATCCTGCCTGGACCCAGGAAACCCAGGGCAGCATGAGTAGGAATAAGAACTGAATTGATCAGTGAGATCTCAGGCAGGGTTTGGTTTGGGCACTGAGCAAGGCTCCAATTTTATCTAGCCCCTGTGCCCATCCATAGTCATAATAAGTAGTCTGGAAGGCAAGAGAGAAGTAAAAGTAGCATCCAAAGTCAAAGCTAGGAGCTAAGCGATTTAACAAATCAGTCAGTGGTGGAGAGGAGCATGGCAGCTCACACATCCCTCACCCATGCATCCTGTCCAGGCTGTGAACTTTACCAGGAAAGATCTTGGAGCACAAAAACACTTCCACAATGGAAGTGTGGCTGTTCTAATAAAAGTTCCCCAAGTCTTTCCCATCTTCTGCAGCTCAGAGATGGTTAGCTATCTTAGTCTGAAGTCAGGCAGAAGGTAGGACAGGGTGGCACCTGTGAGCTTAACTCACGGGTGTTCAAGCTTTTTTAAGGAGGTACCCCTTCTGGGTACACTTTTGGTGGAGCGGGGGGAGGGGGGTTGGCAGCAATTGGACTCAGAGCAGGGTTGGGGGTGTTGCACGCAGTGGTAGAGGATGGTGGATGGTGGCAACAGCTACCACATGTGAGCTGCCCCCGCCACATCTGTCCAGCTGGGCAGTGTTTGTGCAGCCTGTAGAGGGGAGCCGCTGCGCCTCCCGCCCTACTCCTGGGAGGCAGCAGCGTGGGGTGGTGGGTGGCAGTGCTCCATCCCTGCCTGCCCACATGTACCCCCAGGGGCACACATACCCCCAGTTGACAAACCCTGGCCTAACTGGTTCAGAGAGACATGAGCTCTTGTAGGAAACAGCCTACTTTGTCAAGTGCTATGAATGGACTTGTAAGAAGAAAATAATTTGTACAGAAGGGAAAAGGTCAGGGGAAGGGGACACTGCTAAGAGAGGTAATAAGTAGATTGATTAGATCAACCGAGATGGACAAAGCAGTTGACATCTGGAGGGACACCAGAGTAAACAGCTGATCCTTGTAGTACGATAAGACACTATATTTTCTGTTGAGACTGTGGTTAGCACAATGCAGTCTGTGGATGACTCTAGATCAGAGCTTTCCAAACTTTTCATGTTGGTGACACACTTTAGACATGCATCATTTCGCGACACAGTAATTCAGTTCCGGGGGAGGGGCCAAGGGAAGCAGACGCGAGTAAGGGAGCTCCGCGGTGCCCTTCCGCAAAATTTTCTGCATTTCGCGCGACACACCTACACACTGCCGCCGACACACTAATGTGTCGCGGCACGCAGTTTGGAAAGCTCTGCTCTAGATGGTCAAGTTGTTTTTTTAAATTATTTTCTTTAAAGGACAGCTGCTCTGAGGTCAGTGATGGAACATCCAGGGATGTTCACCCCCTGCTGGCCATGCATCCCCTGCCCTGCTCCAGCTCCTCGGGGTACACTGCCTTTTTACTTCACCTGGCACACCGTGATGTTTCTTATAGTATACAGGGAAGCTGCACCCAGGGTCCTAAACGTGCCTTAGTTCCTCAGCCAGTTGGTCTTCCCCACACCCAGCCAGCTGCAGATGTGCCCTTAAGTATAGGCGACTGGTGGGGGGGGGGGGCATGTGCCCCTCCCACCAAGATTGGCTGCCAACACTGGGTTCTGCGGTGGTCGCCACTCACCACCCTGCCAACACCAGTGCTGCCACCCACAAACTATGTCCCCCCAGTCTCAGGAGGCACCAGTCACCCATGCCCTTAGGGTGCTAAGCTGTGGCCATCTTTGCCATATCAATGCCTCGGGGCAGCAGCCGCCTTATGGGCTATAGTTGTGGCCTCTATCTGCTTTTGTAGCCATGCCCATGCCTCGTGGATATTACTCTTGATCCACACACCAGCTTGTACAGGCTTCAGCCTTCTTGGCTTTGGCCAGTTGGTTGCTCTAGCTGTGATCTCCTAAGCCTAGGCCCACTTGCACTGACTGGCTTGGCTCCTCGGTCCCAGCCTCCCTGTCTCCCGGGCCACAAGCTTCGGCTTTCTCTCACACCTGGAGCACAGGCCCTTGTCCTCTTGGCCCTAGTCACTCACCCATCTGTGTGCCCCAGGCCTCCTGGTATGTGGCCTCCAATCCTCCCATACCGCTACAACCCAGTCCTCCAGTGTTAAACTTAACCACAGTGCAAATATAAGCAACCACTTCCAAACAAAAAGTCTCCCGCACTCTGTGTCAGTGGCATCTGGCAAGCGCACCTCCCATCTCTCGTGGGGGGTTTGCCTGCTTCCTGGGCTGTCACCTGCAGCCCCTCTCCCAGGAGCTCTGCTCCCTGCAACACAGAAGGCCAGACTGCCCACCTTGCCTTAGGTGCTGGGTTTATATACCCTGAAGTCCTGCCCATTCCGGTCAAGTGACTCTTTAATCATACGCAGGGGGTTCCTC
The DNA here is from genome assembly GCF_000455745.1 of Alligator sinensis. Lineage (NCBI taxonomy): Eukaryota > Metazoa > Chordata > Crocodylia > Alligatoridae > Alligator > Alligator sinensis. Next base: position 61,965 of record NW_005843405.1, on the reverse strand, counting down.
TTTTTCCTAATGGGCAGCCTGCCCCTCCCTGCTACAGCTTGTCAGCCGCTTGGAGCCTTTTCTCTCAGGCTCCCTGGAAATCTGCCCCCACAGCAAGCTTGTTGCAGTGCAGCTAGCTTCTGCTCAGCTGTCTGCCTGCACAGCAAGGTTAGCCTGCTGCACTTTCCCCATAAAAGTAACGGGAGCCTCTGACCCCATGTTACACGTGGGCTTTTGTGTATTTCTGGATTTGTGTTGAAATGGTGTCCACTCTTTTACGTGGGGATTGCCTTGTGTGGCCAATGTAGATAGCAAAGGGGCAGTATAAGCAGGTGCTGATGTATATGACTTTGGTGGAGGAACAGGTGAATAAACCCCCGGTGTTATAATTCGTGTTGTTTGGTCCAGTGATGATGTGGTCTGTGTTGATGAAGGGGTGCAGCTGGCAATGGAGTTTGCAGCAAAGTCTGGTGCCCTGGTAAGACTTGGAATTGGGTAGTCTGTTGCTGGAAAGGCATTATTTGAGATTGAGGGGCTGCCTCCAGGGATTATGGGGATCAGATGATGGATGCTGTAAGGCTGTGCTGGAGCAGAGTTGCTGAGGCAGGGGCCATTCTCAA
>NW_005843405.1:43735-61335 GCF_000455745.1 Alligator sinensis | reverse complement strand
AGTTGCAGGGCTCGCTCTGATTTTATTCTCTTTTACAAGTGACATGTCAAAAGCTAAGAATGCACTCTATTCAAGGCACAAGCAAAGGTGTTTGCCATTGTAAAGGGCACCCAGTGTAAGATGTTCAGTAGCTGGGTGATGCAGCCACATCAGAGGCATTTGATTTAGAATGCCATATATGCATCACTGTTTTGGTAACGTTGGAGTGATGTTGCAGCTGTGATGGTCCCTCACACATGTATTCCTCACACCACCCAAGAAATGCCATCTGGGTACAGGGGCAGAGAAAAGATTCCCTTGGCTAGCCATCCCTACAGATTGTCTGCTGGCCAGCACCTCTTCTTCTACGACTTGCTGGCTCTCCAGAAGCATGAAAAATGCCCTCGACTTTCAGTGGGTTTTGTGCCTCTGATGAGTATAGACTCCTAAAGTTACTGTGCCTTTCATGGTCTGCCAATGAAGCTCTTATGTTGTGGCCCCCGCTTGAATAGAAGTGTTTGGATCCATCCACCAATTTCCTATTTGATAGGGAAGTGGGTGTTTCAAGTGATTTCCTTTTGTTGCTTGGCACAACACCTGGCTGTATGGAAGTTAGCACATGGACCTGATAAAGCAGGCATTACTACTACTTAATCACTGGGAAAGGAGAAGCATAAGGTGTTGCTGTTCCTGGTTGTGCTGCTGATTTGGCAAAGTAGCTGTGAACCTCTTAGCAGGGTCTTCTTGCTATTCTGGACCATTTGGGCCACAGTGATGCAAGGCACAGCCCACACTTCTTTAGTTTGAAAGCCCATGCCCCGAGCGAGGGGAGCAGCATTCTGTCCAAACACTGTTTTCTCCTGGCTGAAGGCTGGTAGAAGTTCAGACACATGCACTTGGCTGACAGACTGCCATTGGCTGGTAATGAATTCACATTTCACATCACAATTCCCGTTAAATAACATTCTATCTGTGCTTGAAGCGCCTAGTAAAACATTATCGGCTGGGAAATGCCTTGTAATGTGCTCTGCTTTATGGCATGCAATTTAGTTAGAAGCATTTCCACTTTATGCAAGCGGGCCTGGTGTGGGTCTCAGCAGTGCCGTTCCAGCAGCATTAGCCACATCATCCACTTCTTCCCAACTCCAGCCTTGTCCTAGGCTTCCTGCCTTACTGGTTCCAGCACTTACACACCCAAGGCAATGTAAGCCCAAGCTCACTGCTGGGTGCTTTAGGGCTCTGACTCTTTGTGACAAAAGCCTAGGATGTCGGGGTGCTCCCAGAGATATACCCTTGGGTTGTATAAGCTTATTGGCCTCCCACTCTGCTGAATGGGCATGCCCAGCTTTTAATTTGCCCAGAAATCATGTTTTACCACAGGCACTTTGGTAAAGTAACAGAAAAACAAAAGGGTTTATCACAAGGAAGAACAAGTGGTATAAAAAAGAAAAAAGTGATCAAATGTTTTGACAGCAGAATATGGTAAAACACAAACCTGATATATCCTTACCCTACATTCAGACAACTGCCTGGCCCTCATAAAAACTCCTGTGAAAATCTCCTGGAGTTAGCATTCCTTCAGTCACAGCTAGCTACTTCAGCCAGGACCCTTGCAAGCTCCCTCCTCTAGGTACCCCCTTAGGGTCACTGCCTTCAAGACACCCTGGACAGCTTCCCCCCACTGACCTTCAGGGGAGCCAGAGGATCCTCTAGAGTGTTTCTACATGTAGATCCATGACACTATTGCGGGAATCTTTCTCCTCACTGGTTAGAAGACACCCGTCCCCATCTGCCTCCAGTGGATCTTAGCTTATCCGTGCCTCTACCACTATATCAGAAAACATCTCTAGGAGGGCTTGGCAAGGCTGCCCATTTAGTGAGATTCCCCTCTCACTGGCATGCCCAACCCACTGCTTGCTGTTTTTCAGGTTTGGCCCACCATTGCTGATGAGAGAAGACAGAGGCACAACGTGGGAGCAGCTCCAGCAATGTATCCTCAGCAAGATGCGCTATCTGATGAAGAGCGAGGCTCAGGTGCAGGTTAGTCTAGTCCTGTCTCCCCTGCATTGCAGTGTGGATGGCAGCAGGCTCTGGCTGTGGTCTTGGAGATGGAAGGATTTGCTCACCTAAGGACCCTGGCCCAGTTAGTAGCTCAGAAGCAGACCATACCAGGACCTGGCAGAGTGCAGAAGGACAAAGGGAGCCTGTTCCCTCCCTTTCTAAAGACTATTTTACCCTTCATTTCCCAGTGTCATTTCTAGTTTCCCCAAGAGCTCACTTGACTCCCCAAGCCAGATTCTCCTCTACATAACCATAAATCTGATGGCAGTGAAGTAACTGAGATCAAACTCCAGATCCCAGGAGTTTATATTACTATGCAGATGTGCATATCTGTACCGTATACAAGAGGTTTTCTCCTCTCCACCCCCCCCCACCGCCCCCGCATGGTGAAAAAGTCCCTTATCTTACATTCACATACTAAATGCATTGTATATCATTAAACTGCTGCCAAAAGCAGCATGTGGTCAGTAATGGAAACCAACTATAAAGTTGTTTAAATGCAGCCAATACTGACCGTGACTGTAAAACAGACAGCCTATATTGGGCAAACATGCTGTGGAGCAAAATGCTGTGAAATTTTTCGGCTCTGCATATTGAATGCCTGCATGGCCATAAGTTTAGATGCTCCCAAGGTGGAACATAGCTGTAACAAGATGGGCCTGGGAAAATCCCATGCATGTTAAAGTCAAGCATGGGCAGGTGAGAGAGCCCTGAGTCAGAACTCAAGAAACTGAAATGCTATGCCCAAATCAGCTACTGGCCTACTGTGTGATATTTAGTGAGTCAGGTTGCTTCTCTGTGCACCTGCTTCCCCTCCCACAAGTTGTCTGTCTGTCTGTCTCCTGAGACTCTCTGGGGCAGAGAGTGTCTCTGGCTATGTATATGTACAGTGCTTATACAAATGGGACCTTGGTCTTGCTTGGAGCCTTCAGATCCAAATATCAATTCATGATATTTGGATTCCCAGAGCATGTCCATAATTATTACCTTTTGCATTGAGGAGTTCCCCACACAGACATGTCCTCCATACCAAGCAAAACTTGGTACACTGGGAGCTAAAACTGGGGTGAGTGGAGGGAGAGACTCACCCAATTTCAGAGCTCTATGCAAACTCTAGTCAAAGTGGATTTGTTTGAAACATTTGCTAATGATCACAAACATTTTGAACATGTTTGCTCCTGGATTAAAACAAGCCCGGCGGCTGGTTTTATAGCTGCAGAATGAGGAAGGCAAATTTGCAGTCTTAGATATTTCTAATGTGCAGTCAAATGGAACTGGGTGATCTGGGGTGAGTTTTGCCTTTTGAACCTGAAACTCAGTGGTTGCAAGAAGCACATGGATTAACTGTGGGAGGGAAATGGTTTTTACAAGCCTATGAAAGCAAACTCTTATTGATTTCCACCCAGATCTATCCAACTGGCAAAATGGGAAATGCAACATTAAGGGCAGTGTAACATTTTATTATTTTGGGGCAATTCAGACAAAAATCTCTAAGGTGACTGTAGCTAGATTATTATAAACTTTTGATCTACCTATTAAAGCATTAACAAAACCCATAGGGATAAAAGATGAATTTTAAATGTTACATTAATTTTTGCTCATGTTAATCTCCTTTCATATTCGTTCCAAGTGGATAGCATTTTAATTAAATTATAGCTTATTAAATCATAATTGGAAGCCACTCGGGACCCAAAATTAAATTCCTGTACAAAAATGAAGATTGATTATTGCATCGAAACTCAGAGTTGCCTGTAGATGCTTTGCTGAGTATATTTCCCGGTGTGAACAGCACTGAGTAAGATACTTGAACCTCTGCCCTTTTAATCTGCTTAGTTTTTCTTGTTGGGCACTTCAGCATAAAACATGAACTCAGTAGTTTTACTTTCTACAGGCAATCAAGAGACCTTTCTGAACCCACCCGTAGCTAGCAAGGGGATCCTTGACTTTGCTCTTGAAGCCTGGTCTTTGTTGGACTGAGGCCGTCCATTGCTCTCTACCAGTATGTAGACTGAAGGCACTGACAGGGCTTAAGCTTCTCCACCATCGTCTCACCCTCTGTATGGCAGGGCTATGTAGGTTGATGATAAAACACCTGAGCCCATCTAAGCCATGTCTTCACTGCAGCTTCCACCAGCACTGAAAATTCCCCAGGTTTCATCATTCTCCTCTTAACTGTTCATTCCTTTGCCCTGCCCATGGATACAGTAGCAGTAGTATAAATTAGGTGAGGTGACTGGGACAGGAGCCCCGAGCACCATCCTTAAGGGAGGCAGAGATACAAAAATAGCTGTTGCTGCAGCTGGTTGCAATGCTGCTGCCTGCAGCTCAGCAGCCAGTGCTGCCCTGTGTGTTGCCACAGCCCAGGGTGCAAAGATATCCGGTTGTGCTTCCATGTGCATATGTGTGTCAGAACATCTTAAACAGCAAGTACCTGAAAACCCCTGAGCACCAACCTCCATCTTTTCCCACAGTCTCTTGGGTTAAAAGCTACACTGAGGAATCAGAAGGACTTTACTTGATTGTTGCACTCATGGTGCTCTGGCGAGGTGCCGGAGGACTGGAAAAGGACCAACGTGGTCCCCATTTTCAAAAAAGGGAGGAAGGAGGACCCAGGAAACTACAGGCCCATTAGTCTTACCTCAGTCCTGGGTAAGAGAAAATTATCCAGGAGCATATCTGCGAGGGACCAGCAGGGGAGATCATGTTTAGTGGCAACCAACATGGGTTTATTCAAGGCAGGTCCTGTCAGACCAACCTGGTGGCCTTCTATGACCAGGTCATAAAATCCTTGGACGCAGGTGTCATGGTGGACATAGTCTTTCTGGACTTTAGGAAGGCCTTCAACACTGTTTCTCACCCCATTCTCATTAAGTAATTAGGCAACTGTGGTGTCGATGGCTACATAGTCAGATGGGATGCAAATTGGCTGGAGGGCCGCACCCAGGGAGTGGTGGTGGACGGGTCTTTTTCAACCTGGAGGGATGTGGGCAGTGGGGTCCCCCAGGGCTCGTTCCTCGGGCTTGCACTGTTCAACATCTTCATCAGCGATTTGGACAAGGGGGTGAAAAGCACCTTGTTCAAATTCATGGATGACACTAAGATGTGGGGAGAAGTAGTCACACTGGAGGAGAGAGACAGGCTGCAGCTAGATCTAGACAGGTTACAGGGGTGGGCAGATGAGAACAGGATGGGCTTCAATACTGAGAAGTGCAGGGTACTGCACCTGGGGAGAAAGAAGTAGCAGCATACATACAGGCTGGGGAACTCCCTTCTCGTCAGCACAGAGGCAGAAAAGGATCTTGGTGTCATTATGGATTCCAAAATGAACATGGGCCGCCAATGTGGGGACGTGGTCAGGAAGGCTAACCATACCTTGTCATGCATCCAGAGATGCATCATGAGCAGGTCCAAGGAGGTGATCCTCCTCCTCTACGCGACACTGGTCAGGCCTCAGTTGGAGTACTGCATCCAGTTCTGGGCACCGCACTTCAGGAGGGATGTGGACAGCACTGAGAGGGTCCAGAGGAGGGCCACCCGCATGATCAGGGGCCAGCAGGGCAGGCCCTGTGAGCAGAGGCTATGGGACCTGAACCTGTTCAGCCTCCACAAGAGAAGGCTGAGAGGGGATCTGGTGGCCATCTACAAACTGGCCAAGGGGGACCAGCAGGCAATGGGAGAGTTTCTGTTCCCCTGAGCACTACCGGGAGTAATGAGGTATAACGGCCGTAAGTTGACCGAGAATAGATTCAGGCTGGATATCAGGAAGCACTACTTCACAGTCAAGGTGGCTAGGATCTTGAACCAACTTCCAAAGGAAGTGGTGCTCGCTCCTACCCTGGGGGTCTTTAAAAGGAGGCTAGATGGACACCTAGCTGGGGTCATTTCACCCCAGCATCCTTTCCTGCCCGTGCCAGGGGATCAGACTTGATGATCTGCTCAGGTCCCTTCTGACCCTACCAACTATGAAACTATGGAGAAACTCCATTGAAAATAATGGGAGTACAGCTTTGCACTGTGTAAATCAGTGTCCCACCTTGGGATGGCTTTACTTGACCCATTCTTAAAGAATCAGACCCATTCTTAAAGGATCACTAACAGCCTGAGCAGTGCCGAGGGGGCAGCTCTGGTTACAAATGATGAGTGGAGAATTCCCCTCTTGCAAAGGAAAGCTGTGCTGGCAAAGGCAGCTCATATGCCAGCTGCCCCTCCTCATCAAAGCATAAGCGGAAAGCCTGTGAGGCAGAAATCTAGCATAGTAAAGCCCTTCTGCACTTATTCTCCACTGACCTAAGTTGGTGTAACCCTTACGTTACTCTGACTGATGTTGGGTCTGGAGTGGTTCACAGAGAGCTGTAACTGCCCCCCCTCTCCATTACGCCCCTTAGCAGAGTAGTAATTGCCACAGTCATTGACAGTCGGTGCAGTCTTTTCCTAAAAGATCCTACACCCTGTGCTGAGCAGAGCTCCTACGCAAGGGAGAATGAAGATCAGAGGGTGCGCGTCACCTGTCTGTGATGAGACCAGAATCAGGAGCTGCTAGCATTCATGTAGCCCTCTGATATGGAGAATGCAGTGCGTATGCTCAGATTCTGAATGGTGTGTGAAAATCCTCAGAGTTAAGGCAGGCAGATTTACAAATCTAATAGAGCAAGCAATAACATTTAAGAGCTATAAATACCGGAAAATCAATTAAGACCTCAGGCTAAACACTCCTCTATTTTGCTGCCCCACAGCCCCAGTGATTCATGGGTTGCACAGAACTAAGCAGGGGCTCTTGTTTGTTCTATCTCTTACCCTGGGATTTTTCTAAACAGACAGGAAAAATGCATTGATTTTTCTGACCCTTGGATTTCCCACTGATCCATCAAGTTTGTTCTCCCTTCTTTGGGAGACAACGGAAACCTCCCTCAGTGCACACAGCCCGTTGTACAGTGCATCCTGTGCTGCACTTCTGTGCATCAGGGGACCCCAAAATATTATTTCCTGCCCCCTGGTGCAATTAACCAGTGTCCTGAAGCATGAGATTAGATTGCCCCTAAATGAGCACATAATTACAAATATTGTTATGGGCAATAAGGAGATCACCAGCCTGTTTTAAAACCAGCCACTTTATTTGGTTCTGATCTGTTGCAGCAATTAAGGCCTTTTATTGATTCTCTACTGGACCAGCCATTAATTCCACCAAGTGTGGGATAGCATAAAGAGACTGGGTTAATCACTTTTCACTGCACCCTTCTGAGCTGTAAACATGACAGAGGTAGGCTGAGCCCCTGAGACACCCACTTCTCTACCACTCTGGGCCTTGGGCAGACCTGTGCAAGGTAGATAGGAAAGGCTCACAAGCTACAATTGTAGTATTTCACCTTCACTTTACCCCTATGTAAATGACCGTGCAGGGAGCAGGGCAGGGGTGTATCAGGCCTATTTTTCCATGGTTTGGTTTGATTCAGTTCCGCGGCCCTGCTTTGGACTATTCTCTAGTCAAGAAAGATCCTTGGGGAATTGGTGGTGCTCCGTCAATTTTGAGGAGCAACTTCAGATTACACCAGCTGAGGATGTGGCCCCTGGGAAGAGTACTCCGCAGGTCACATGGACTTAGCAAGAAGCAGCAAAAAAACCTCAGCGTCTTTTCCCCTCTCCGCACCCAAGCAGGGGAGGTAGAAGTGGTAACCTCTTAGAAGGTACTGCCCAGTGCCCCAGGCTGTGGTTTCATTGCTTCTGGCCTCTCTGAGTGAAAACCATGTCTTTTCTGCATGCTAACAGGCCCTTCCCCCTGCAATGCCAGTGACTTCTTTTTCCAAAGAGCTGTGCTTGCTCTTGTGCAGGTGGAAGTAAGATATAACTTACTTATTCACATCAGGTCCTTTCTGGAGACCTATGACATAAAATATTGAGGCCCCTGCCAAGCCACTGTCCAGACAGCAGCCAGACTGACTTCCCAGTGATGAGACTGGGTTAGGATTTCAGGTCTGTGGCCCATGAAGTATTAATGCAAAGCTGGTTCTCTGGCTGAACTGAGCCATCAACCACAGAGCCTTGGACAAGCTATAAATACCAGGAAAGCTCCCCATTGAGCTTTTCTTCCCCTGAAGTGAGTTTTCAGTGCATTTCACCTTGAAATGGGATGAATAACAATACTTCTTGGAGGCATTTGTGGGATGGAGGCTTGATTAATGTGGAAGGGTGAGTCTAGAAACAGGAAGCTTATTACACAACTGCTCTCCCTAGTCATAAGGAAAGCAGACTTCCCTTCCCCGGGGACGGTACAGATATCAGAGCTGAGACCTTCTCCTCCTCCAGGGGAGGGTATGGTAGAGCCGGGATGTCACAGTCCCCTGCCAGACCCCAAGATGGGAGCCTGCAACACACAGATCCTTGTCACAAGATAGTCATGCCAGCACTGGCTGATCCATTACAGGATTTAACCCTGAGGAAAGCTAGAGCTGGCAATGGCAGGGGAACACACTGAACGTCGGCACTGCAAGGCTGCAAATCCCCCTGGTCAGATGTTAGATGCAGTTAGGAAGCATGGGCCTGTGGGAGGTTGTGGCTGTGGCACACTGCACAATCTTGCTTTTCAGTAATTAGCGGTGTCATTAATTAATAATCTCTGGCATCTACAAGGCACCCTCTCCCTGAGAGGCATCATGGCTCTGTACTACTGATTATTAGGTTATTCTACAGAGAGCACAGTAATTGTAACACCACTAAAAAGAAACAGGATCCCTGCCTGGAAGGCAGAATAATCCAATTCTTTTTAGCAGAGCTTGCCTGACAGGCGGTCTTCCTGCTGGGAGAGTGCCAGTGGGGTTGGCATGGTTGCAGGTGGCTTATTAAGAGAGCTGGACTCTAGAGACTGAGAGGACCTAGAGAATGGGCTGAGTAGTCCTGAAGGTGGATCCCCTGCAGGAGTGATGACTGAGAAGGTGACATTTTGGTGAACTGACAGGTAATGCTTGTGTTCAGAGGGCCAGACTTCAGGAAATGGGTGACATTTGACTCCAGGCAGCAAGTGGACTGTATGTATGAGGAGCTTGGGAAAGGGCTTCTGCCATCCAGTCGATCCTTCAAATTTGGCAAGAGGGAGCAGGACCAAGATCCTCAATCAGTGAATGCTGGGAAGATCAGACCAGTGTTAGCCACCAGAGACAAGCTTCCTGTTTTAAAACTAGCTGGGGAAGGCCTATATGAGCTGAAATCACAGTGCAGGGTAGTTAGCTGTTATGTATGCATTTTCCTCATACGTTTGACTGGAGTGCAGACATGCCCAAAGATAGCACGTCTACATTTCGCCCTATGCTATGGCACCATGCTTTAGTACTTCCTTTCGGAAGTACTAAAGCAGGGCACAGTACAGGCAGTTACTGCACTGTGCAAGCAACACACACTTAGATTTTGCCGCTGCATCACTGCAGTGGTGTGCTATACCCCAGGAGCGTGCTGCTATGGCGACGTAGCTGACAATCATGTGTAGACACACATGATCACTATGTCACTGTAGTGCTCCATACAGTGACGTAATGCATGGTTACGTTGCCATAGGGCAACATGTAGACATATCCACTAAGTATATATTGAGTGCCAGAGACCTGTGCCACCATTGACAAACCCTTGTGACCCCTCTGCAAAGAAACTACTGCTGTTTTCCAGGTAGAGAAATAGGTGCAGAATGATGCAGTAGCTGACCCAAGACAAGAGGTAGGGCTGGGAGAGAGCTGGTACTAGGACTACAGGGCTTAGGGCTCGTCTCTGCTGTAGAGAGGACACTGGCCTGGGATCTAGCTAGGATGTTGTGGTTTTCCAACCCCGTTAGGAAGTGTCCAAGGCCAAGGTAGCACTGAGGCCAGATTCTGCCTGGTCAAGGTTTTATTGCCCAGGGACCTGACACAGCCACATCTGAGGTGCAGAGCAGCCCTAACTCTCACAGAGAAAACACTGGGCTCTGTAGGCGTTGGTGGGTTAAAAGAAGTCATTCATTTATCTATCCAGGGTTCCCATGCTGGTGCTGGTGAGCAAGGCAGAGACTAGTCTCTTGCACTGAGCTCAGTAATTTGGCACTGCTTCTGTCTGTGCCATGGGGTTGTAATCAACAGATCTGTCCATCCTAGCAGGGGCTCTTCTTACAGTTTCTCAGATCTCAGAGCATCTGGAGCACATGCTAACTCATCCAGTGCTTCTGGTGGAGATGACCAGTCGAGGCATGCTCCACGAATTTAGGGTCAGCTTGATCACAACTGCTTTCCTTCTGGCTCACACTGATGTCACTGAGAGTAGCATCTTGCCCTCTGTGTGTTAACAGTTTAAGCTCCCAGGAAGCTGGATTTTCCTTCCCTTTAGAGCAATGATACTCAGCCGGGATGCTGCAGTACCCCAGGGTGCTATGAGATCCTTGTAAAGGCACCACAATGCTTGGCCCCTGTACAAGGAGGGAAGCACACTGCTCACTCCCTCCCCTGCCTACCCTAGAGTCCTGCAGACAAGAGACATCTGTGGCTGTCCCCTCCCACCCTCTTGGTAGCCTTTTGATTTGAGCATTGAATTCTGCCACAGGCAGATTGACATGCAGAACTGGGGCTGCAGAGCTGCACTTTTCAGCCCAGCTTGTCCCCCACCCCTCACACACTCCAAGGGCCTGCAAGAGAGGCTGCGGATGCAGGTGGCTCCAATCCAGAGGAAACATCTCAAACTGTTCTGTTCTACAGCTATTAATAGATCTATCATCCATTAATTCGTCTAGTCCCTTTCTGAACCTGGCTGTACTGTCTGCGTCTACCATTTCCTATGATAACAGATTCTACCGGTTAACTAGGAATCGCTTGAAAAAAAAGTCATTTCTCTTGTTATTTTTAAACCTATTTCCTACTGGTTTCAGTGAGTGCCGCCCTAGTTCTAGTAGTCTGGGACTTGGTGAACAACAACAATTCCTGGTTCACTTGGTCCACACCCTTCATGATTTTATGGACCACTATCATATCCCCCTTCAGTCTTCTCCTTTCTAAATTGAAGAGTCCTAGCTTTTTTAGTCTTTCCTGATGTGGCAACTGCTCCACACCCATGATCATTCTTCTCAATCCACAAAAAAACCTTCCCTCCAATCCTGTGGCAATGCAGTTTTTTTAGAAGCCTTTAGTGAGGGAGCTTGTCAAACGTTTCTTATGGTCATATTAAGGTTTCCTTTCCATTTAACCATCACTGGTTTTCCTATTTAAAATACCCAAAAGGAGAAGCTCAGCAGGGTTCATTGTTGGTTATTCAGGTATCAGGTCCTGAATCAGCCCTTTGAAGTACCCCAAATCTGTTTGTTTTCCCACTGAATTGGGTGGCTGTAGTTTTTCTGACTTCTCATTTAATGCAGAAGCTGAAAGAAACACTTTTTCAATCATTTCTGAGCAGTTCTTTTTTAATTCTACCCTGGGGGTCCACGATGTTCAGTACGAGCATGTTTTAATTCCCACTGTCCTCCCTGCTTTTCAGATTCAGAACAGAACAATAGGACCATGTTGCACATTGCACCTAAGATGTGTTAACTGCATTTAAAATGCGAGCATCTGCATGTTCAAGTAGTAAAATGTATGCTAAGTGTAATCATATGACAAAGTTAGGACTTTTCACATGAGGAATGTCTCCAGATCATATTAAGTAACGCATGTTCAGCTATGGTCAGACTGCTCCATGGAGGTAATAAGGGTTCCAGACTAGTGCAGTGTGGGTGTCGGGATCAACAATCAGCTGTTTGCCAATCTGAGCCCCTGCACCTTATGGAGGCTGGTTCAACGCTGCCAAGGACAGAGACCGGACTTGCCCTGTGGATCCCGCAGGAGGAGTCGGAGTCTCATCCTCTCCTGGCTCCTTCCCTCCACTCCCTGCCAGCAGCAGAGACCTGGCTCGCCCCAGCATGCCAGAGGCAGGTGCTCTTGGGCTGGGCAGCACTGGGCACTGGGCTCCAGATGCAAGGGTTGCATATCCCCACAAGTGGATGTGAGCTGCAGTGCTTGGGTCAGTGCCATGGGAGTGTTGGGGGTGGTGCACAAGTGGCTCCAACCCTGTCCAGAGGGGCTGAGATTGTAATGAGCATTACCGTGCAACTGTTCAGAACATGTTCTGAATAAAACATGTACTAAGTGCCCCTTGTGACAAATCCCACAGATTCCTAGGCCTCCTTGCATCACATAACAAAGGGGACAGTAGAAAAGCAAAGGGATCAACAGGCCCCGTTTGCTGCTGGTACTGACTCAATGACTGTTAAGGTGCTCTGTAGCTGGAAGTTAGTGGAGCTGTACCAGGAGCATCAGGGAGAAGGGCAGAGAGAGCAGGGAGGTGAATCCAAGGCAGCAGTAATTGTGTCACAGAGCCCAGGCTGGGATAGTGAAGTCAGTCGGTGACCATTTGCAACAGATGCAGCAGAACTTCAACTCTTCCCTTTCACTCCATAGAACAAATGTCATCATCATGAGAAGACCTTAGCAAAGCCAAAGGGCAGCTTTAGTGACCCTCACACCTTAACCCTCAAAACATTGGAGCTTTCCAGACTGCTCTACATGAGTTCTGGGAAGGATGATATGCTTTGTAGACTATGAGTGCAGTCAGCAAAGCCAGCACGTAAAGTTCTGTATCTCCTATACTGTGCTGGCCATGCTAGGGGCCAGTGGCATGCTAAACTTCTGCATGTCACTGTCAATGGGTGCTTTTCCCAAGCACTTTACAAGGTAAATGAAGAAACTGAGGCACAGAATGATGCAGGGACTTGATCAACATCCCACTGCATGTCATATGAGATCCAGGACTAGCACTAACACAACACTTCCTGGTGGACTGCACTGGCTCCAAAAGCCTCACTTGGTGCCTGAACCAGTGATGTGTCAGCTAGTGTGCACCTCTAAGGAGAGAATGGAGAAAGGCTCAGGGCCAGGAGAGGAGATAACACAGGAAAATGACTGGAGCATGACAGTACTTGAGGATGTGGGGGAGCTTTGTTGCCACCTGTGTGGGAAGAGTCATGTAGCCAGCCTGTTTCATCACATGTGGAGTCAGGTCCAGCTCTCACACTGAGATGCACCAGGAGGAAGTCAGTGCAGATACAGCGGGGCGGGGCTGGTGCAAGAGAAATGAATCTCCAGCCTCACAAGGCATATGTGAAACTCCTGACATTGGTGCTCCCCTCTGTCCTGTCTGACCTGAATGCTGAGCATCAAACCTGAGCTTTAATTCTCCCCACTGGGAGCAAGTAACATGTAGCCACCAGATGGGACCATGGCTTCCCTGACTGGCAAGGCAAAGTCTGTAAAGGTGATCAGATGGAGGGAGCCTGGACTACAGCCGATGCCCTTTCCCTTGGTTCTCAGCCTAAGAAGCAGGACTCCTGCAAACACCTAGCCCTTCTGTATAGCTAGTCTGAGGCTGAGATGGCAGATTTCTCCTGGGACAAAGCCTTTTATTCTGGGATCCTACAAATGTACAAGCCCATTGTCCTATTTTAAGTCTTTGTGAAGTATTGCGATAACACTTTCCCCTCTTCCCCTTCCACAATTGGGGCCAACTGGAGTTAATTGCCATTCAAGCTACAGTGTATACAAGACTGTCCTATGCCCGTTTTAATGCAAGTCAAGGCCCAGGAAAATCAGACCTGGGATAAACTGGAGGTCTGTTTTTAGCCTTAAGGAACAGAAATAGCTGTGTGATTTCCTGGCTGTTGTAGGCTGGCAGTTCTGAGGAGCCATTTGCATTAAATTAGTTTTAATTAAATTGGATAGATATTTAATTAGCTCTGCGGCCCCCTGCTGCTCTCCTGGCTGTGGTGGAGTGTTGATCAAAGGCAGATGGAGCACACTGCGATGGCCATCCTAAGGAGGCAAGAGCCGCAGAAGCTAGCTCACAGGTCGGGATCAGAATGAGTAGGTGGAGTCAGAGATAGCAGAGCCCAGTCTGCCTTCTCCAGAACAGGTAAGTGATAGTGCACCCTCAGCCCACTGGGTCTGGCCATGCAGACAGGTTCCTTACAGCTGACCCTTTGGATAAGTGATGCTGTATCTGCTGGGGCCCAGCGCTTTCAGTCATGCCAGTCTCTCCCTCTAAGAGCAGGATGTATCCCAACCCAGGGGACCATGCAGCAGCTCTGTGCCTGTAGGCAGTGGGGTGCAGAGACTAGTCTGCAGCCAGTTTGAGTCGGTGCCAGGTTCTTCCAGGTCCTATACCCCACCACTCCATGTGTGCTTTCTCTGGGGTCTCCTCCAGCCCAGTATGGAGCAGTGTGTTGTCTGTCACAGTGCCCCACGCCTAGGGAGCTGCAGTGTTGCTTGCAGATGTTGCTCTGGCTCCAGAAACCCTCTTTTTAAAGCTTGGCAGCATTTTATTTATGCACAAACACCTACACCAGGTCTGCCTGTGCAGCTGGCACTGGGTGTGGCATTCACAGGAGATCCCACCCACCTGTGGAGCCCTCACTGCACAGGCCAGCTGGAGAGGCAGGAGGAGCTGGCCTCTCCACCTCCCTGCAGCTCTGCTTGGCATAACCCTGGTAGGAAATCCTGCCCCTGAATCCTGCTGCCAGCTCCCCTTCAGTTGGAGAAGGGATAGTCTGTTCCAGATGGAACTGGCCAGGCTGTAGGAGAGGGCATGTGCTGTCACTGTAGGGGCACAGCTGCAGGCTAGTGACAGTGCCAGGAGTAGCCTAATTGCACAGTGCCCGTGAGTTACAGTGCATAAAAAAGTGGCCACTACTCATGAGAGGGAGATTTCTTTGTCTCTAAAGAGATGAAATTGGAGAAGCCACTGAGAATGATGGAAGGAGACCCCTTTTGAGCCCATGGGTTGCTTATGCTGCCCCTGCCTGCACTGTATAGCCATTGTGCCCATACTCATAAAGGAGCTGGGGTAGGCCTGTGCATTGGAGAGAATTCTTGCCATCTGGCAGGTGGATCAGTTTTGCTGAGAGGGCAGGTCCCTCTGTAGCATGCAGCTGTGGGCAGCAAGAGAACTAGGAGCCTTCCAGGTGGGCTCCTCCCAGCCATCCGCTCCCCTGGCTCTGGCTGAGGGGAACCCTCCTGGGCCGACTTGTTCAGGCCTCTGCCAAACCAGTGACTGAACCTAGCAGCACGTGTTCAGTGACACTGTGCAATCTTGCCTTGCCTTCTGTAGCTGTCCTGGGGGGTTGCTCTAGTTGATAAACACATGCAGCAAGTCACAAGCTGCAAAACTGGGGTCCTGCTCCAGGTTTTGGGGGCTTAGAGCAGGAGAAGGGTATTTTGTGCCTCACATGTAATCAAAGGGACAGATTCTTACTCATGGGGAGTAAGAAACTCCTTGCTCCAGGGATGATCATCATCTCCCCTGACTCACAGAGTCAAGTGCTCCTCGGTGGGAGTAAGAGTATTGGAATCTGGCATTAAGTTAGCACTGTGTGGTAGTGTAGTGCTGCAGCAGTGATTTTGTAGGTTATGAAAATGGTGCCATGACTTGTAGGGGAGACAGCCTCATCCCCATAAATTCTGGGCCTCTCGGAGGACATGAGTATTTTATTCTTCTCCGATGTGAGCTCTAGGGGCTCCAGCAGAGCGCGAGTCCCTGTTGTACAGGGTGTTGCACTTACAGAGAAAGAGATAGGCCCTAACTTAAATAGCTTACAGGCTAAACAGAGAAGGCAGGTAGGGAAGCTGAGGCACAGAGGGGAAGTTAATTTCTCAAGATCACACAATGGGTCAGTAGCAACGCTGGGAACAAAACCCAGATCTTCTGACTTCCAGTCCAGGCTGATGGCTGATCGTGCTAGAATAAAAATAAGAAGATTCTAGCATGGAAGATTGTGGGCTCAGCTGCTTGATGGTTCAGTGGGTGGGAAACTGGCTACAGGGCAGGACCCAGAGAGTCCTCATGAACAGATCTGTGTTGTCCTGCTGTGAAGTGGCCAGTGGTGTCCCTCAGGGGTCCGTGCTTGGACCGGTGCTTTTCAACATTTTTATCAATGCTTTGGATGCGGGAGTGAAAAGCTCGCTGGCCAAGTTTGTGGACAACACCAAGTTATGGGGCAGTGTGGTCATGCCAGATGATAGGATGCTGATACAGGCAGACCTGGACAGGCTTGAGAGTTGGGCAGACCGGAACCAGATGAAGTTTAACACTTCCAAGTGTAAGGTGCTCCATTCTGGGGCCAAACAACCCTCAACATACATGTAGGCTCAGTGGTGACAGCTTGACTTGCACCATGGCTGAAAGGGACCTAGGGGTAATGATTGACCATTGCGTGAACATGAGCCGTCAGTGCGAGGTGGTGGTCAGCAGGGCAAACAACACTCTGACATGCATCAACCAGTGCATCTCGTGTAAAACTAAGGAAGTGATACTCCCACTGGACTCAGCCGTGGTGAGACTGCAGCTGGAGTACTGTGTCCAGTTCTGTGTGCCGCACTTCAACAAAGACGTGGAAAAACTTGAGAGGGTCCAGAAAAGAGCCACCTGTATCATCAGGGACTTGCAAGGCAAGCCATATGAGGAAAGGCTGAGGGACATGGGCCTCTTTAGCCTAAAGAAGAGAAGGTTGAGAGGGGACTTGATAGCAGCTTACCACTATATCAGAGGAGTGCATCAGGAGCTCGGTGAACAACTGTTCAATAGGGCACCCCTGGGGAGGACCAGGACCAATGGATACAAACTCCTGGAAGGCTGCTTCAGGCTTAATACCAGGAAAAACTCCTTCACAGTCAGGGTGTCCAGACCATGGAATAAACACCCTCTAGAGGTGGTGCAGTCACCTAGCCTGGAGGTTTTCAAGAGGAGACTGAACAGTCACCTCGCCGGGGTCACCTAACCCCAGTTGTCTTCCTGCTTAGAGCGGAGGGGCTGGACCCGATGATCTGCGAGGTCCCTTCCAGTCCCTGACAATCTATGAATTTATGCAAGAGAGGGTCTATAACATGGCAGATTGGAACAAGCCAGTGATGGTTGGAGCCCTGCCTCTTTGCTTTTTGAGTCTTCGGGGGTTTTGGTGCTGTTTTTATCTATAAGGCAAAGAGGAGCTAGACCATCCTGGATGACCACTGCTCAGGGGAAGATTTAGTGGGTTTATTGCAGTTCTGTGAACTGGCTCTGAGTGGAGCCCAGCTGCAGGAGGGAGGGGAGTGAACGCTGCACTGCAAATGGCTCATCAACCATGTACCCAGAATGGACTGACATTTGTGAGATGAGGCATCATTCCTTGTACCTGAGGATGGCATCATTGATGTAAGCAGGAGAACTTCATTAATGCTGAATAGCATCCCTGGGGGTGTGACAGGAAAGCAGGGCAAGACTGATGAGGGCTCCAGCTTTTGAATATAGTGTAGCACCTGGCTCTGCTCTCACCTGCCCAGCAGCCAGGCCTGCAGGAAAGAAAGTGACCTTGCAACCCTGGAAAGCTCTGGCCTCTGCCACATGCCTGTCAGACCAGCTGCTCTGTGTAGCGATGCCTTTCTGACTTAAAGCATTTGAAGCACAAATGTGAAGCCAGCCATTGGAGGGGAGGTTTGGAAAGCTGTCTGGCTGTTGAGGCAGGCTCCTGCTCTTGGCCACCAACTTTGCTTATCACTTCC
>NW_005843405.1:42815-43704 GCF_000455745.1 Alligator sinensis | reverse complement strand
TGTAAATCTGTGTACCCAGCAGTGCCCCAGGGAAGAGGGGAGGGGAGGGGAGCAGCGCTGCACTACTCTCCTGGAGTCTCTGCAAGGAAGGGCTCCGAGTATGGGTAAGTGCCGTCTGGGGTGGAGCTGAGTGTGTCCCCTGCCCTGGCTAATGGAAGGGTCTGAGCACCCTGCTCCACTGCAGCCACTCCTCTCCTTTGCCTGGGGATGCGTGGCCAATCCATCCTGTATGGCTCTTGAAGACTGAATATAGCTCTCAAAGTGCCTCCTAGCTAGTCCTGGTGATGGTGGTCAGGCTTCACCTGCAGCATGGTTTCTAGTGCTTTGCTCTGGCTAGCTTCAGAAGTGAAGGGGCTTTACCAATTTTCTTGGGGGACTGCTCGGTTAGAGCCTGTCCTGCCACAGAGCAATGCAGTGAGCTGGCAGTACAGCAGAGTCTTTGCTCCGGACCAGGGGGGTTAGAGCCTTTGCCAGGGCTGTGAGAACTGGATTCAATTCCTTACTCAGCCACCAACTTGCTGTATGCTGTTGAGCATGTTACTTAGCTTCTCTCTGTGCCTCTGCTCCCCATGTGCAAAATGGGAATAACAGCATTGCTCTGCTTCACAGGTGTGTGAAGTGCTCCTGTGCTTGGCTCATGGGGCCTCACAGGGTAGAAAGAACTGCAAGTATGTTCAGGATCACAACAGTGCATTTATTACTGCATGAACCCCTCCAGAGCAAGCACAACGTGCTGAGGTGTGTAAGAAATATCCATCCAGCACACTTGGTTCAGTCAGGCATTTACTTAGTGGTCCCAGGAAAAGTGAACAAGAGGTGTTGAGAGAAAGTGTTTCAAGTCCTGGAGATCACAGAGTGAATTGTAATAACTCTCAGATAGGTAATAACT